>NW_008360321.1:2758109-2763158 GCF_000622305.1 Nannospalax galili
AAATATTTATAGAATATAAAATAAAAAAATGTTGAAACAAAATTGACTAAAATATTGACCAGTTACTGAACAACGAAGTGTCGTGAAATTATTTTTTGTTTATATATTTCTCCTATTTTTCCCAACTTTTTGTGAGCTTGTTTTATTTATGTAGTAATTATACTACTTAATACTGTAGAAGAGACATTGATTTGAAAAATGAAGAAATTAGAATCAGATAAAATAAATATTTAAAGCATTTCTCACAAGGACAATTTTCTTGTTTCTTAGATTTCTGCATGCAGGAGCTGAGGGTCATTACGGTACCCTATAAAGTGCTTCTCCTGGGAAAAATGACTATGATTTCAGAGTTCTTGTTGTGCTATTGTAGTCTTTTTCTCTAAAATATTATGAGTATCTTATCATCATCTTCTAATCAAATGACCAATCAGTAACCACAGTAAATGTAAACAATAATCATTGTTATAAGATATATATATGTATCATGTATCTTATATATTTTTCCCTTAGAGGAAAAGTACATTTGTCATTTTCCATAAACCTCAATCCTTCGGACAGGACATGAAAATAAGTAACAGAATGAATACAGAACAAGCTATGCCCCGCATAACTATTCATACTTAAAGTTATTTATACACAAAATGGTCTAAATATTTATGTGTATCCCATACCTCTCCCCAGGGAGATGATACACCCTGGAGACTTAGCAAAGAATTTTATTTTGTTTTTTCTTACTCTCAGCAACTGATAAATAATAATCATAACAATAATAATAATAGTAATAATAAATTAGAACAAAACCTTGAATTTCAGAATTTCACAGGCTTCTAAAACTTTATGCTAGCCTTATTTCTTTCGTTGAAAAAATTGAGGTCCATAGATAATAAGTGGTTCTCTCAAATACTTGAGAGGAAAATAGTGAAGAAAAGACACTTTTATGAGGCAAAATTTAGAGCTGAAGGCCTTCGGTGTTCTGTGCAGTTAGAATCCTGTAGCTGCTTATTCTCAATTCTCATCAAATTAAGTGACTCTGGATTCCAGTGAGAATGGTTTTCCATTTATTCCCTTTCATCTCTCTGTTTCCTGTCCTTTCACATATTTACAGATTTAAAAGATGTGTATGATATTTGTGTGTGTGTGTGTGTGTGTGTGTGTGTGTGAGTATTACTGTATTGAAATTCAGCATTTCAGAAACAGGCAACAAACTAAGGAAAAGAGCAGTTTTGAAAACCAATAACAAAATGAAAAGCACAACCAACCAAATAAAGCGAAAACAACAGCAAAACCTATAGACAAGGAAATATTATACATGTAAATTCCTGCTGGGCATGGTGGCCCACACCTTCAATCCCAGCACTTGGGACAGAGAGAGGCAGGGCACCTCTGTGACATGGAGTCCAGTCTGGTCTACAGGGTGAGTTTCAGTTCACCTGGGGCCACAGAGAGACCCTGTCTCGATCAAAGCAAAACAAATAAAAAATTAAATCCCCATAGGCCATTTTAATTAAGGTGATCTGTAAGGTACAATCAAAATGAATGAAAGATGTTTCAATTTTTGTACAAGGATAATTAATTTTTCAAACATTTGGAATAATATCAATGGATGTAAAGCAGCTCAGGCTGTAGCAGTGTTGTGTAGGGCTCCAAAAGACTTCCTATGGATAATGGGTGACACACTGAAGTAGATTTCCAAGTAACCAAGGAAAACTATTCAATAGAATGATGAGCATGGCAGGGAGAGGGTGGGGGAGAATCAAGGAAGGGTTGAAAAATATATGAGCTTGAGCTTGCACATTTGACAGGCTGTAGGATCATAGAGATAGCTCCTTACTGATGGGTCAGTATCTTTATTTAAAAACATCATTTATAAGTTCACATTTCTTTATCTTTTCTATTTTTAAGTATTGTTGTAAAGAATAGGCTTTGAGCTGAATTGTGTTGATAATGATTTTAACAATATATTGATGTAAAAAAACCAAAAGCAAAACAGATTTCTGTGTTCACTCCACCACCAAGGAGATACAAGGCAAATTGGTATATGGAAGAAAATATTGTCATAGAAAAATTTAACCTTTTTTCCACCCACCATTACATTTTCCATGATATATGTTCATGTTAGTTCCTAGTACAGTTCTAAAGAACAGTCTTTGGCTTACAGTCAATTGAAGAGCAACTAGTCCCAATCATGAAGAGTTTCCCCTAATAATAGTAAGTTGCAAAGTGTATACAAAAGAGTACAATAAAACAGAAGCTATGTGAACTATTATTTTGGTCTCAAATTGTACATTATCATACTAATATTTTTGTCAGGTTTAGAGGTCTGTGATTATCTTTAATCTTATCTTTGGTACAAGTGTTTTGCATGCTGAAAAATAATAGCATAAATCTCTCCCATGGAAACAAGTACTGATGCATACATTAGAAAATATGAGCAAATAGAGAGAGTTGATAGAAAATGGTGTGATGGCTATCTTTAATTGTCAACTTGATACAACCTAGATTCACTGGGAAGAGAGCTTCAATGAGAGATTGTCTACATTGAGGTGACCTGTAGGAATGTATGTGAGGGACTTAGTTATTTGATGTGGGAAGTACCCAGCACACTGTGGGCAGCACCATTCCATAGACAGGGGGTCCTGAACTACATAAGAGAGGAGTAATTTTGCTGAGCACAAGAAACCCAGTAATGGACCATATATGCAATTTTTTTCTCTCTACTCTTAACTGTGGATATGGTGTAACCAGCTATTTGAAGTTTCAGCGAAATAAACCCATTTTTCCCTTAAATTGTTTTATGACAGGTTATTTTATCACAGCAACAGAAATAAAACCAGGACAAACTGCCATTCTAATGAAAGCTTCTTTTGCTTTCAACTTCTTATGTTTGTTCTTTTATCATTTCATTTCCATTCTGCATTTTTATTAGTGTCACCCATCCCCTTGCTGAGTAACCCCAACTCCTTCTAACCCCTCTTTTCCTTACAAGCCTCTTTCTCCCATTCATAACTTTTTGTTTTATGTCTCATTGAGCTTAACCAAGGCCATCCATGTGACCATGGATTTGGAACTAACTATTGGAGCCTTTTGGGCTCATCATCAGGCCCGTGACTAAAGTCGATGTCTTCTCCTATCCAAGAATCCATCTGTAGTAAATAGCTCATCAAGGAGAGGTGAGGGTCCCACGTGTCCCAGCCAGATCTGTGACTGACTGTTGCTAAGCTCAGTCTTGTGCAGGTCTCCTGCCAACAGTCACAACTGCTGTGAGATCATAATTGCATCGGTTGTGTTTTGTACAGGTAGCATTTCACAGAAAAAAAACATTTAAATACAAGATCCAACATAAGCACTCACATAGGTCATGAAATTTGCTCATTAATGCTGCGGTCACAATTGGATGGTTATTGTCTTTCAATTAAAAATATTTTCCCAATTTTTATGTTTATGTATGTGATGAAACTTTGTATATGCATGCTCACACATGTATAGTCACACGTGTTCACATTGATGTGGAGTCATGAAGTTGGCATCAAGAATTTTTCTCAAATTGTCTACAGACATTATTCACTGGGGCAGTTGCTCTCTTGAAACCGCAGGTCATGAATATGGCTAAAAAAGATGACCAACTTGCTCTGGGGAATCCCTGCTCTTTACCTTCCAAGCGTAGGAAGTACATGAGGGCCACTATGCCCACCCAGCATTTACATGGGTTCTGGGGATCTGAACTTCAATCCTCACATTTGCATGACTTGCCCATTTTAGAAAAAAATTCGAACTTTAAAATGCTGCCCATGATAAATAGCATACCAAATATAAATGATTGGAGAAGATCATTTACATGTGATTGGCATGACAAATTTCTAGGGTTCTTGAGTGCTGACTTTTAAAATCATAATCTAATTACTTTAATAATTTAGATACTTTGTACACTATTGATGTCATTTATACAGTGTGCATTTGGTATTTGAAAACTTATTTTAAAGGGAAAGATATTTCTATTTTTACACAGAAATCTGACAGAAACTCATTAACGATCTGATGAAACATCCCAAGAAATTGTAACAACAGGATACATATTCCCAATGATGAAAATTGTGCTCAATTTGAATACAAGATGAATATTAATAGAATGCTTTGTTCCTTTCTAAATGCCTTCTCCATTTTTGCTCTTTTCTTGGGTCAATGATCTTTAAGCTGAGTTCTGAACAGTTTTCACAGTCTGATTGTCTATAAAATTATGCATAAAATCCATAGGTATCCTGTGAGATTCTCCAGAATCAAGTGTATTAATTCCTGTTAATTCTGTATTTGCTAAAATGTTCTTGCTGTTGCTATGCCACATGCATTCAATTATGGGAAATGGGAATGCTTTAAAATATCACATTCTGGCATCAAATGTTTTGAAAATCTTTAGGGGACATTTGTTTGCTTTTAATAACAAGTCCAAAATCGTGCCTACTGGGCCTCTCCAGTGGAAACAAAGATTTCACATTGCTATAAAAAACAATATTGTCATATGGCTGATATCTGTCAAATGGAGAATAACTGCACAGCTCAGGAGAGCAGAGCAGGAGGAGGAAGAAGGAAATAGACATTCAAAGGTGAGAACTACTTTTTTCCCTGGAAGATAATATTTTTCAAGACCATAAGAAGAAAGTTTTTATTTTACAGTCCCTTTCTCCCCAGGCTTTACAAAATGTAGACACTCTGTTGTCAAGCTAGAAAATTAGAGCTCTGATTACCTTATAAAAGTTTTACTTGTCAGAATTTCTTCCCAGCATGTAAAACACCTCTTTGTAGTGCTTCATGCCACATTTTTGCTTCTCTAAGGCATACCACGGAGAACACCTTGTCCAAAAGAGTCAGCATCAATGCTTTTCATACCTTACCAATTGATTCTAAGAACTTTCTACTTTATTTTCCACTGGGCAAATCTTTGTAACTTTTCAGAGTATGACAAATGCAATTTAGTTCTAAAATAACCAAAGAAAAACTGAGAATTATTCAGCTTGGGGGTCTCCAAATAAGTTGTAATCCCATGGATGTAAGTGT
>NW_008360321.1:2763284-2778771 GCF_000622305.1 Nannospalax galili
ATATATATGTGATACATTCTTATATATGATGGGTCAATAAAATAAAATTTATGATATTGACAAAAAATACAGGGCTGGGGAGAAGGCTCTGAGTAAAAGTGCTTTTTGCATAAGCCTGGTGACCTGAGTTTCATACTTGGAACCTAAGAAAAAAGCCAGATGTAGGCAGCATGCATCTGTGACACTCTTATCCTGAGATGGGAGGTAGGGATGGTGGAATTGTTCAGAAGCTCACAGGCCAGCTAGCCTGAAGTACAGTGCTCTGTGGCTCAAAGAAGAAAGAGATCCTGCTTCAAATAAAGAGAGAACTGGCTCCCAAATGTTACCCTCTGACTTCCACATGTATTCTGTGTCACATGCATGCCTGCTGTCTCATACCGATACATGCACACACACATGATTTCAAAATGTTTCAAAATATCAGTCTTTAAAAATGAGTAGTTGATCATGAATAAAAATTATTATCAATATGATATTCTTTATTCAGACCTGGTGACAATGCTTTTAATCACAACCAGAGCAGATGAGGCATGAGAATTATGAGTTTGAGGCCAGCTTGGCTATGTAACGATATTTTGTCTGAAAGAAAATGGAAGGGGTACTCTTTGAATAGAAGACAAAGGTGAAGATATGAAATAGGTGAATTTTTAATCCAGTGACTTCCTATATTTCTATCATTCAAAATACCTCCTTTTAGTCCTGCTTCAGCAAACATAGTTCCCCATGAAATTCATCATCAAACCTTTCCTCACCATCAAAATCTGGTATTAGAATTCTAGTATAATATAAAATAAAGACTCTGAAATTTTAGATATCAAGAAAGATATTCAGGACCTTGTTGTTTCCCATTGTGTATCGATAGGTATTGATAGGCACCCGAAGCTCTAAACAATGATTTAAGTGAAAAAGCATTTAAAGTGTCGGATTTCTTTGTTCTATATATGTCATCACCGGTGAATGGAGTGGGGAAAGAATGTGAAAAATGGGCTTGAACACCCTGCAGGAACTTGTTTCACTCCATCACTGCCATAGATGGTTATATAGCTCTTCTAATTCTTTTCTCTGCAAAACTGAAATTATACTGTATACTGAACTTATATTTCAGAGCAACAAATAAAGAAAATGTTAGTATCTCTAGTTCATCAGACAAATACAACATTAAAGGTCAGTAGTGGAAACCCATTTGTATTAGTTACTTTTCCTTTGCTGTGATAAAACACCATGGCCAAGGCAACTTATAGACAGAAGAGTTTATTTGGTTTATGGTTCCAGGGACTCAGGAGTCCATTATGGTAAGGAGGCATGGAAGCAGAGGCGGCCAGAGCAGAGAACAGAAAGCTGAATGCTCACATTGTCAAGCAGGTATAGGAGACAGAGAAAAACTGGAAATCCAGTAAGACTTTAGCACTCTAGGAGCCTGAACATGACTTATGACTCATAGAGAGACAGTCAAGTGTCTCTTTCAAATGCATGGTGTGTTGTTCACACATAAAAAGGGGGAATAATTCACAGTAATGAATCTAACAACCTACCAATCTTGCTCGAAGAGATGCCACCTATATCTAGAGATAGGATTCACTCACAAACAGCGAGTAGAAGTAGCATGAATGATTGCAAGTCTGATTGCACAGTGCACACCAAGCCTCCACATCCACATCCACTGGTAGAGAAGGATGGCAAGCGGGATGCTGGCTCTCCAGCGGGTACTCCTTGGGAGTAGTGTTCTTTGAGACCAGTGACTGGCTGGGCAGTACCTCAGTTGTGCTTAGCCAGGTCAACCAGGGTGCTGGATGCTCAATGATCACCAAAGTCAGAGGCAGGCAAGAGGCAGGATTTTCTGATGAGAAATGCAGTGACTGAAACTGTTTCTTGTTGCTACAGTATGTGATTCATGTGTGTTGAGGCATGTTGGGGACTAGTGTCTGCTGAGCTACCTGGAGCCTGATTTTTATGGCCCTTCTGAAACTTATCTTGTCCTTCCAGACTTTTGGGGCCCTGCTCCTGATTGGTGTGACTGCTCCCAAGGCATTGGTGGTTACACCCACGTGCTTGTTTCTGCCTTCAGCACATTTTGATGTTAGGACATTGAGTAGGATCGTGCCCATCTTTATTTTTGTTCTAAATGTTCACTACAAAAGTCCACCCCCCAGTGGACATTCTTCCTCTAGCATGGCCACACCTCCTAAATGTTCCATGACACTCTCAAAGAGTTCTATGAACTGGGGACCACGTATCTAAATACTTGGCGCCTACAGGGGACAGTCATTCAAAACAGCACATTCTATTCCCTTGCTCCCACAAACTCAAGACCATATTATAATGCAAAAGGTATTTAGTCCACCGTTTTTTTGAGAAGGGCTGTGAAGGGATGTGTATTGAAGAGGAGGTCTAAATTTGACTAAGATTTATTACATGAAATACAGAAAAACAGTAAAAATCTACAAAAAACAGAAATAAAGTTTATAATCCATCTCTTTTCCTGCAAAGTTTGTGATTTCATTTTTCTTTACTGCTGAATAATATTCTGTTGTGTATCTGTACCACAGTTTCATTGTTCATTCATCTGTTGATGGCCAGACATCTAGACTGGTTTTTTTTTTTCTTGCTATCAATAAGGCATGAAAGTGCCTCTGTCTCTCTGGTAGGACATGGAGTTCTTTGTGTATTAGCTTTGTGCACATGGTAATTCTATTTGTAATTATTTTAGATATCCAACCAGATTTCACAATGGTTGTTTAATAAGAACTCTCACTAGTGGTGAATACAGGTTCCTCTTTTTCTACACGCTCTTCAGTGTTTGTTGCAAAATTTCTTGACAATAGCCTTTCTGGCTGGGGTAAAGTGTTATCTCCAAGTAGTTTTACTTTGCATTCCTCTGGATACTAACACTTTTTGTTTGTTTAATTAATTAATTAATTAATTTTTATTTAATGTTGTTGGTGTTTTGTTGAAAGTATGTAAGTGTCCCACATTTATGCAATGACTGCTGAGGCTAGAAGAGGTTGTTAAATAACTTGGAACTGGTGTAGTCCATCTTTAAAATCTCCATGGTCTTTAACTGTCTCATCATTTTTCAAAAAATCCAGCATCCAAACTATTGCCTGAGACTCAAAGTAAACTCTTAACTGTAAGCCTCTGTAAAGTCAAAGGACAAATTACATTCTTCCAACATACAATGAAACTCAACACACATTATCATTCCAAAATGGAGGAATGGAGACATACTGAGGAAACACCATACCAAAGCAAGACCAAAACCCAGCAGGACAAACACCAAATTCAGTAGCTCCATGTCCAATATCTGAGACTTTGCTTCCAAAGGCCTTAGATGGCTCAGCCCCTCCATCTTTGCTACATGTAACATACATCTCTCTCTTGCACTGGCATTCACTCCTTGTAAGCAGCTGTCCTTGGCAGACGTCTCACAACTTTTGTATCTTCAACATCTTGGGGGCTCCACTGCCAGCCAGGCTTTACCTTTACAGATTCACACAATTACTTTTAAGGGCCTCTTGTACTGCCAGGGCCATTTTTACAAAAACGCTCAGCTGTTGCATTCTGATTGGATTCTGTGGGTCTCTGAAACTGTAGAGGAAGAACTGATGACCCCTTAGCTCTTGTATCATTCATCCCTCTAATGCCAGCACCATGTGAATGACACTCTCAAATTCAGCTGCTAGCTTGGGATGGACAAGGTCAGTTTCATCCACTTTAGTAGCAGCTGTTTTTAGACTTTGTGGTTTTCTAGGAGTAGGAAACTCTTTAGTTATTTTCTTTTCATCAATGTTGGCTTAGCCAGATGTAGTCTTTCAGTGAGAACATTCCTTTCATTGTCCAAATGCAAATCTGCAGGCCTCTCAATTGTTGTAATCACCTTATCAAAGTGAGCCTCTCCTCAGCACAGGCCTTAGCTCCATCATTATTAAACTTCCTAGTGATCTTTTTCAATCTAAACTGTACATTCTGCATTTCTGTCTGTCCCACTTAGTTTATTTTTTCATTGCTGATCTCCATAATATTCACTATTAATAACCATACTACTGATCCTACATTAGGCGACCTTGAAATTTCCTCTGCTAAAATGTTAGCCCATTACTTTTCTTTCTTTCTTTATTTTTTCTTTCCTTTTTTGTCTTTTTTTGAGGCAGGGCCTCCTGGTAGCACCAGCTGGTCTGAAGCTCACTGTGTAGACCAGGCTGACCTCAATCTCCCAGAGCTCTACCTATCTCTACCTCCTGAGTACTGGGGTTAAAGGCATGCGTCACCACACTCAGCTCATAACCCAGTGACTTTTCAATTAAGTCTCAGGTAAGCATCAGAGGCAGCCAGATGCTTTGCCAAAATATCCCAGCTGCTGCTTAAGTTCCTATTTCCCTCTAGAATTACTTTGTTCTCAGCATTACTTACTTCCAAGCTTCTACTAGAATGGCCCATTAAGCTCTGCTTACAGCATTCAACCACTTTTCTAGTCTAAACTCCCAAACTTCCACAATCCTCCCAAAACTCACAAAGTCATGTTCTTCACAGCAAAAACCCACTCTCTAGTACTGATTCCTGTATTAGTTAACTTTCTGTTGCTGATGAAACAGCATGACCAAGACAACTTATAAAAGGAAACGTTTATTTAGATTATAGTTCTAATGGTGCAAGAGTTCATCATGTCAGGGTGATATCTGGCAGAGTTCATCAGAACAGAAAGCTGAAAGCTCATATCTTCAAGCAGGTGCAGGAAGCAGAGAATCTAGAATTCCAGCAAGGCTTAAGAACTCCCAATTCCTAACCCCAGTTATGTGCTTACTCCTGTATGACCACACCTCCTAAAGGTTCCATGACCCTTTCCAAAATGGTGCGATAAACTGGGGACCAATTATCCAAATACTTGGAGCTTATGGTAGATAACTCATTCATACTACATTTGAAGCTTTACTAAAGGTTTTGGTAAAGTCTATATTAATAAGGGTTACCCATTATTTATGAGTACATGAAGCTAGAATCACAGATGGGATAGAGGACATCGTCGGTAGGGAGCTACTATTATTATGGGCACAGCCATTGCTGCATTAGGCTGTGGCAGCTTGCCTTGACTTAAGCATTGAATAAGAATGCTTCCATCCTAGGAGTTTCCCTGCTCTCTGCTCCTGTGGTCTGAGTTGACAGGCTGTGCTTCCCTGATTAATTGGCAGTCTTGGAAACATAACCAAAGAGTTCTGTTTCAGTTTATGGACACCGGAGTTTCTCAGCACCAATAGATTGGTTTCTATATAGAAATAGTGAATTATAGTAGTTGCTAATAGTAATCACAAACAGTACACCTCATATCTAAGATATTATAAATATTATGTAGCTGAATCTTGGATACTGTAAACGTTGTTTGAGTTTTGGTTGGTGAAGCAATGTATTCTTGGTGGTAACATAATGTATCCTTGGTTATTCCTTGGTTACTTTCTGTTTAGTGATGTATCCACAGTTATTCCTTGGTTACTCCAGATCTGATTCCTATATAAGCTTGATTTAGTTCACAATAAACATGCACTGGCACATAGACCTCTGCATTCCCTGTGTCTTGATTTCTACCCATCGGGTTTGGTTTGTGGTCACTGCACCGTGACAATCATCAGTAATAAAATATCACAAAATGGTTGTGCAATCGTTCTATCAGGAAACGAATGGTACACATGCTATAAACTGATGTCTAATAGAAAACAAAAAACAAATACATGAATAAGTGCAGGAGAGCTCATCTGAGACACAGTTTTAAGGGTTCTGTCAAACAATAAGCTATGAATATGCCATTGATGTGGTGTTAGTGAAACTTAAACACATCAAAATAGTTATTTCAATTAAAGAAGTAGGAGTTCCTCTCTAGCCAATGAAGACAAGTCCATTTGAAATGCATTAATATTAAAGTTTACAATGTATAAAAAATAGCTCTCAGGAACACAGATTTCAGTTACTCCAATTCTGTGTTCAAAGTTGACAACAGTTTGATGAAAGTTCATAGTGACAGAAAGAAAAATCATAAGTCAATAAATATGTTGGTTGTAAAAAAGTGAAAAACCTCTGATTTTATCAGATGGCATTCTTAATTTTTGAACTGGTGAAAACTATGGGGTTTGTCTGCACAGAAAGAACTTACTTAGTACTCACAAAGATATATCGTACACAGGAGCAGATAATAATGCATTATTAAAAGGGCTAAGGAGAGTCAAATAAAAATTGTTATTAGGCTCCAGATGGTTACACTCCAACCTCTCCATAATTATTGAAGTTCTAATCTATCAGTCAATCAGTCTTTTGTTGAATCTTCAATGTCGGGTATGGCTTCTCTCCAGAAACTTTAGTTCACAAAGTTAAATTAGAGAAATTGTATCATGAAGCATAGATTGGCTACATACAGAAAATAAAACATTTTATTTGAAATAAATATAAATGTTTAGACTGAATAAAATTATGCAGTATAATGTGTTTGTTAACATTAAAATCATACACATACTCTTGTATGGTTTCAAAGATTACAAAATAAACAATCTGGGTTTCAGAGAAAACAAATTTAATCTCAGTACATTATTGAATAAAAGAATTATCTTCTATGGGAACCCAGAGTCTTAAAGAGCTGGAACTATATGATGGTAGCTGTTCAGATAGCTACTGGACCACTGGGTTAGAAGATTCAACAATCAGAAACTTGCTTATCCTTTATGAGATTGAACACACTTTTAATAAGAAGGTATTGTAAGCTAAGAGATGGAAGCAACCTAAGTGCCCCTCAAATGATGAGTGGTTAGCAAAAATGTGGTATATTTACACAATGGAGTTCTATTCAGCAGTAAAGAAAGATGAAATAATGAATTTTCCAGGTAAATGGATGGATCTAGAAACTGTTATACTAACTGAAGTAACATAGACTCAGAAAAACAAATGATGTATGTTCTCCCTCATATGTGGGTCCTAGCATCAAATCCTTGTAAATCCCAGGTCCTTTTAATAATATGATGCTATACAGCAGTCACTTCTCCATGGAATAACTATCATCATCACGACTTCAGCTGAGCCTGATCGCTAAACATTGTCACAATTGCACTTGTTGACAGTTGTGCTCATTCATTGAAACCAAGCAGGGCCATTGGACTTCACCTCATTTCATTGTCCAGCCACTCTTCCCAGCCAACTGAATGAAATTTGACCCTAATCACACATGGCCTCCAAGATTTGGGGATAGCTAAAGTATACAATCTGGGAAAGGCTAGGAAGAGAAGGCATGATCCATGCTGTGTAAAGGCTTTCCAGTGTGCATACCTCAGGTCATACATATACCTCAGCAACCCCTCGGTTATCTCAGTAAGTAAGCTCAGTAAATTCACTGGTTCCCCAGTAAACCTTTAATCAAATATTGGCTTGACACTAGAACCTTGAAAGGGAATAATCATTGCTTAGCATCCCAAGGAAAAGAAGTCTCAAAACTGATGGAAAATTTATTTGTTAATGCTATTATGTCTCATAATTATTTAAAAAACAAAAATGAGAATGTAAAATATGTAAAAGTATATGGAAATGGAGGTATTTTCCAAAACACAGAAAAAATGAGAAAGATTAAGCAAGTGACTAGTTTAGTCAACTAGTTTAAGAAACAAAATACATAGCTAGCCAAAGTTTATCTGAGAATATTTGTTTTTTTACCCAAGCCTTATCTACATAGCACATGATAATTAAAAGTATCAGACTGGTAGAAATAACTTTATTGGATGTTAAACAGCCATAGTTTGGAGCCTATATTAATGTGGTCAGAGGGACTTAAAGGACAGTTTTTGCTCCTTGGCGTCCAAGGTTGACTAAGTTCCAGGCAACTATGGACCATCTCTCAAAATGTCCTGTAACTGTGGTGAGTCAGCTATCTGCTTGTTCAGGAAGGTGATAAAGACCCCACCAGATGGACTTGAATCAGTGTCCAGGCTACAAAGAGGAGGGTCAACTCAGAGGAAACATCTCATTCATGTTTTCAAGTGAAGCCAGACATGGTCGAGCAGGACCTTTGGCTTATTTTCGCATAGATTGAACTGGTAAAAGAAGGGAACCAGGAGCTCCTCCCAAGCCCATGTGACCCCTGAGGAACAGATCCTCAAAACACCTTAAGAATAAAAATAAATTGATTTATTTGAGCCAATTGTATTGTCTTAAACACCCAAAAGGAAAGTATATCCAAAGAGTAAAGTCATCAGTATAGTTCCTTAAGACTTCAAGGACTTACACTTCCCAGACATTAGGCTTACGTCTATATAAAAAGTTATTTAGGCAATTATTTCTCATTGATGATTTTGTCCCTAAACAGAAAGTGCTGCTCAGATATAAGACATCAAATCTTGGTCTCCAACACTGTAGTGCCCACCTGTAGTTAAGGGAGACAACCAGCTATTGTTCTAAAATGATAGATAAATTTGTCCCCCGCCCCCCGCATCTAGAAGCCTTTGACTGGTGACTGACACTGATTCTAACCACTTCAACACCTATCAAAATACCTGAAAGCAAATCCTGAATCCATCACTCTAGAGTCCAGCCTTGGAAGACAAAAGAAAAATGAGGAGGAACCCAATAGAGGGATGCTTTTGGAAGCCCTTGTCAAGAAATTCCAATGGACTCACATATGAACATTTGAAAATTGCCCTGTTCTGACTTTTTTTTAGTTCCTTGTCTAGAACTTGTAACGTTAATTACTCTTGCCTTTACTTCTCCTTCACATCTCTTACAATTCAAAGACTTTCTTTTCCTCTTTGAGATGTGTTATTCAATTTGTGAGTCTTTTAGATAGATACACTGAAGGGGTACTCCAATTACCTCAGCCTGCATCCCTGTTCAGCATGGAAAAAGCCAGAGTGGCCTGTGTCCCAATTCCCTATTAGCAATTTGGGTAACTTCTTCAAAGGATGGTGTGATAAGACTAGGAGGTAGGAATTGGCTAGGCAGTTAGGGTAAAAAGATCCCAAAGAAAAGTAGCCAGTTTCTTGGCTAAAACTCACAATGTCTTTGGGCCTTTTAGCAATGTACTCCATTCCAAAGGCCAAAAATGTCAAAAATATTTGGGAGCATTTATCTAATCCTTAAAAGATTTTAGGGTTACCTCTTCAGAAGGAGAAATGTTAGAGTAGACAAGATCCCCGTAAAAAATGAATTAAAATAGGAAAAAGAGTACATGAAGTTATCAGAAAAAAGTGAAGGGGTGTTATAGGAGGGGAGGGAGTGGGCATGGAATTGATCAAAACACCTTATACACATGTATGAAATTCTCAATAAATTATTTAAGAAAAAGAAGGTTTTATTCTTTTGAGTTTCTGCTTTTAGTTATAAAATTTAAAAATTAATTTTGCCTAAAGTCAAAGCATAAAGGGAAACCAGGCACACTATCAAATATAATTTGTTACTATAATTTTATGGCTCATGAGAAATTAGTACCAACAATCCACAGAGAAATAAAGTCAGTAAAAGCCAACAATTTTATCTACCATACAGGATAGCTTCTTGGAACATGGAGTAAGCTAGCAAGACCATTATTACCACTAGTGAAATCTTACTAGGTAACTGCTGCTTTCAATCAGTTTGTGACAGTCATGACATTAGATATTAGTATAGATGGCTTTATTTTTCATACATACATACATACTGTGTGTCAAGAGTAACATTTACTTCAACAAATGCATCCAAGTCTCTGAAGAAGAGTAAGTGTTTGAAAACCATTTCCTGGTTAATCATTATGTACTTAATATATTTTTACAGTTTGAATAGTAAATTATCTGGGGGTATATTTGTTCATGTTTGTTTTTTTAGTCATCCATTTCATGTTTTTAAGAAACCTATGCTTTGAGACTGGAGAGATGGTTCATCAGTTAAGAACACTGTCTGTTCTTGCAAAAGACCAGGGTTTGAATCCCAGCACCCACATGGCAGCTAACAACTGTCCATAACTCCAGTCCCAGGGGATCCAACAGCCTCTTCTGTCTTCCGTGGGCATTGCACGACACAGGTGCACTTATCTACATGCAGGTAATACACACATACACATAAAATAACAATAAATAAAACATTAAAAAAAGAGTTTGCTCAATTATTAAAAAGAAAAGAAAACCACCTTCTTCAAATCCGTAAAAGTTCTTGGCTTCATTCTTTCCACATAAAATCCTGAGTTTAGCCCGATCTTTCAGAATATGAGAGTAAAGCCTTGATATTTGAAATAGTTACTGCTAACTGATAACTTGGTTAAAATCTATAATCACCTGAGAGATGGGCCTCTGTACATGCCTATGGGAGTTTGTCTTGATTAGATTATTTAATGTGAGAAAACCAATCTTAATCATGAGTGGAGCTGTTTCCTCAACAGAGGATCCTGTATAAAATGAAGGAAACAAGCTGGGCGCTAATATGTATACCTTAATTGCTCTTTGTTTCTGATAATGGATGTGATGTGATCAGCTATGTCAAGTTCTTGCTACCTTGACTTCTTCACCAAGATATAGTTTGACCATGAGTTTAAATAAACCTTTTATCCCTTAAATTGCTTTGTCAAGAGCATTTATCACAGTAAAGGAAAAGAAGCTAAATCATAAATTGATACTAAGAAGTAGGAATATTGCTCTAAAACCTGACCATGTGGTTCTGGTTCATAGGTCTTTAGAACAGTTCTGTGACTGGAATGAGGAAGAGTTTGGAACTTTGGGTTAAAAAAGCCCTTGAATGCTGCAAGCAGAGCTTAATGCCCAATTCCCTGAGGAGTTTCAAAAACAAGAATGGTGAGAGGAATGTGGACAGAGGGGGAACAGCTCATGAGGTTTGAGAGGGAAATAAGGACTCCATCAGAAACCCGTCTAGGGGCCATTTGTGTGACATTTTGACCAAGAATCTGGCTTCATTCTGTTATGTTTTGAAAACCTAAATTAACTTGCATTTTACAGTGATAAACTAATTTGTTTTGCAGAAGATACTTCAAGATAGGGTAGTATTCAAACTTACTGAAGAAGCAGCTATAATTGATAAATAGATCAATACCATGACATAAAAACCTCTGTGCTGCAGCAGGTTAAATGGAAATGTGTTTCAATAGCAAAACCTCACCCAGTAGGGTCTCCAGCTTGGGCAGTGACTCAGACTTGTCAACATTTTCCATATGGTTCTACATGAAAAATAGTAAATTAAAGGTGCTATAGAGTTCTGAGCCATGGTTCTGTAGAGTCTTTGAGGATAGTTAATGTGTAATGTGGTACAAGCCCCTCAAGGAAGGTCCTGAAAGGATATTGTATGAGGCTATAAAGGTGAATCCTAGGTTGCAATGGAGACCTCAGGAGGTTGGAGAGGCCAGAGCCTTGGCATCTGCCAAGGAAAGCTGCAGGTGTGGAGCAGTGAGCACAAGAGGCATTGTGTGTGCTGTGGGTAGCAGAATTTGAGAGATAGGGCTACCCAGGCTCTTTTTGAGTCTTACTGATACTACCACAAGAACTAGATGCCAGACACAGAGCTGGAGGATTTCATATTTTCTCTATTAGATTTTTGGTTTTGCTTTGGTATGACTATTTCTTCTTATGCTTGAACTCTTCCATTTTGGAATAGGAAAATTTATTCTGTATGTTGGAAATATGCATTGGAATAGTAGTATCTGTGATCACCAAAAGAAAGCATACAGACTGAAATCAAGAGAAGCACAAAAGTCTGGAACTTACATTATGCTCTAGAGACTTGTCAGTCTTTGACAGCTCAGCTTTCATTTGATGGTAGGGTCTTACCTCTACTTGTTATCAAAGTCTAGTGCTTTTTTTTTTAAACAACTTTACTGGGATTCTTTTTTTTTTTTTTTTTTTTTTTTTAAAAAAAAAAAAAAAAAAAAAAAAAAAAAGAGGACGATAAATCTTTCACTGTGATATATCAAAATAAATATACCACCCTGAAAGTGTCCATTCTCCTCTGATCTCAAAAGCTAGGCCTGGTGGGGACTGATTAACGCATAAATGGAATACATGTATGAGCTTCATTAATTATAACGCAGAGTCATGCCTCTCTGGAAGTTGTTATTTCAGTAAAGTCCTTAAGGTCCTGTCTTTCACCAAGGCCTTCAGCACCAGTGACTCTACCTCCTGTGACCAGCAGCTCTATCATCTGTAGTCTTCACAGTTACTTGCTTGAAAGTCATCAATCTTTCTGACAGTTACTAAATTGTTGCTTGTCATGATAATGCTTCAAAATTGACACATGAGCATGTATGTCAGTTTAAATGTGATTCCCCCATGTGATTGATATCTTTTTCAGAATCTCAAGAGTGGTCAACAGATTTTGCAAGCTTCTGATACCATTAACACACAATATTCCCTGTAAATAATCTTGGAAAATCATGTATCTGTGAATTGAATGGTTAAATTATTTGTGCAATCTGTTAAAGTATAATGCCCAACAGACTGTTCTTACCTCAAAATGTTTCCTACTAGATATGCACAGGAATCTTCAGGCATTTGTTTATTAGAGCATACTTGGGGCACTGTAGAAGGTAGCCTCTAAGGTGGTCCACAGCAATTTCTGTCTCCTGCCATTTACCCTATTGTAGGAGTCCTGATATTCTGACAAAATTAATCTATATTGCTAATGGAGCACTATAAAATGGTGATAGGTCACTTTTGAAAATAGGATGTAAAAGCACTACAATTTGCATTTTGGTCACTTAACCTCTGTATTTCTTCCATGTCTCACTTTGCTGGAAGCCATGTAGAGAGGCTCTGTGGGAAAGCTCACTGGTGAGGAACTAGGATCTTTTTGCAGTTATAACAAGGACTGAGGATACCTGTCAATAATGACTTTGTAAGATATCTTAGAATCAGCTCTTCCAACTCCACTCTTCTTTAAATGTGAAATTCCCAGCTGAAAGTTTGCCTAAAATCTAGTAAGATACCCTAAACAAGAACAGTTTGACATTTCTAGATAGATTTCTTACTCCAGAAACTGTGTGTGTATGAGAGAGAGAGAGAGAGAGAGAGAGAGAGAGAGAGAGAGAGAGAGAGAGAGAGAGCAAAACACTTGCTTCTTTATAATGTTAAATTTGGGGATAATTTGTTAATGTCATTATATGTAACTAATACATTTCTCATTCTCTTTCTAGAAAATTGGAAAATCCAAAACGCAGAGTCCAGGAATCTTCATTATTATTGAGCTCACCAAAGGTGATGATACCATTGCATATTGATATTGGAGAACCATGCTGTTACCAGTGCTTCTGAGCGCCAAGCATCTCTATATTTACATTCATCACTAAGCTGCAACTAAATATCCCCAATCCTTTAACATGTGAAGAATGTCAGTTTTGGCACTATGTTTCTATTCCAGTGCCTATTGGACTTCTTGAGTTCTATTTCTTGTAATAGTTCTGCATTTCTTGAACTAACTTTTGAGAATGAAACTATATTGATAGCCAGATTCAGTACTTTGTGGCTTAATATAGCCTTCAGCTTATAACCATTCTGTATCTTTAAGAGTAACCACTGAAATCAGAGAAAACTGACATTATTATAGTTACTTGATGACTAGAAAATGTTCAGACTTCCTTCTCTTCAGTCCATTTTCCTTTACGAAAGTATAGGACCCAAAATTCTAAGATTAAAGGAAACACTTTCTTTTTTTTTCAAAGCTAGAGAGCCATTAATATCCATCTCTATAAAGTAATCAAATGAATATTTCAAAAGTGACTTGTATAATTAGCAGAATTTCACAACAGTGTCAGCATTCATGGAAGGACTGTCTGTAGGGGCGTCAGAGGAGCCCGGGGTAGGAGCCTTAGGCAGCAGTGACTGGTAGAGTCGCCTTCATTTCTCTCCATTGAGTCTGCCTGCCTTATTTCTGAATTGAACATGCCTTTTTTTCTTTATGAAACAAGAATTAATTAGCAACTATAAAGAGCCACTTTGTAAATTTTGAGCATTTGGACAGTGAATATTGTCACCATTACCTTGGGCTTGTGGCCACACTACAGAAGCCAAAAGTACTACTTATTTTCATGAGAATAAGGGTATGTTATACATCGTACGCTATGTGGATTGCACCATGGAATTAAGCATCCACAAAGAGAAGTTGGAAGATCATAGAGACATATTTCAACCCTCATGCTTGCAAGCCCTAATATGGGGAGGCAGTCAGAGAATGACAAACAGAGGGAGTTGATGGGAACCCAAGGAGGTTGGTGGTTTCTTTTACTTGATGCTTCTGTGAGTTCACAATCATGAAGGCTGTCTATGCCTGTTGGATAACAGAAGGAAACTGGTGTGATGGGAGGAATGAATGAGATGGAATCTTCCAGCATTGTACATTTATCATCATACCAGAAACTCATATTCTTAGAGTAATATCTACTGCCCCTCACTGTGGCCTCCCACAATGTCCATCCCTTTTGGCTACCTCTGGCTCAGAATCACTCATGTAAAGAAAGAGACACCAGTAAAACTACAGTGTAGCTAAAATGATAATTTAATAAAATTCACATTTAACCCCTACCCTCCAAATAGAAAACAAACATGTTTCTTAATTAGTTATTAATTAAAATTTAAAACATAAAAGAGGTGTGAGAGTATTGCCTTCCATGTTATTATTTCTTTCTTAACCAACTTTGTGTTTAGTTTCTTTACTTCCCAGAAACTCATTTTGCTTATTTTTCTAACAGTTTGTGGTTGGCAGGGGTGTAGTGAACCAGGCAGCTTTAAATAGCTTCTACCCAGGATATGCTATCATTTCTAAATAATCACTGTACGCTATTTTTTCTGGTTCTTAAATTATAGTGCAAAGAACTGATACTTATTGACTAAAGCTTTCCTTATTTCTGAGTACTCTATTTTAGTCTGGTCTATCACCCCTTGTAAAATTTGCCTGCCTGAAGTGACAAACCTCAGATTCAAGACTGCATTTTATATAGCGTTTAAATGTTTTGTGGGGTAGAGAGTCCAGAGATAAATGCCTCAAAGAACTATATCTGACTGTGTAGACCACAAGAGCATTCACCTGGCTACAGATTGAAATCACTGGAAGACATGAGTGAAAATAAAAATTCCCAAACTTTAAAGGCACAAATTTTTTACTTAATATGGACTAAAAGTCAAAAAAAGTTTGTTTCTTGTTTTATTTTTTCCTTCCTGTAAGATTGTAATGTCCAGTCAGCATTTATAAACATACCATCACAGACAGTGATAGAAATCTACTGTAAAATCAATCTGACCTGACCTGCCAATAGCCATTTAAAATTACTGAACACATCATATCATTGTATATGTGTAAATGAAAACCTGAGATTCTTAAAAGAAAGGATTCTCCCTAGTGAGCTAAACTGGTGGGTCCCGGTGTGCTTGTTTTTTCTATTTTAGAATACCTGGATGGAATTCCTAAAAAGGAATAGCCAACCACAAAGGAAGTAATTGCACTCAAATGGGCACTTTAAGTACAATTACTGTTAATTGCTAATTCCTCCTCCTCCTCCTCCTCC
>NW_008360321.1:2778809-2780672 GCF_000622305.1 Nannospalax galili
CCTCCTCCTCCTCTTCCTCCTTTTTAAGACAGAGTCTCCCTGTAGCCCCAGCTGGCCTACAATTTATTGTGTAGACCAAGCTGGCCACGATCTCACACAGAGCCACCTGCCTTTGCCTCCTGAGTGCTGGCATTAAAGGCATGTGCCATCATGCTATATTGACATATTTCTTAAACAGTAGAAATGTAGTTGCTGGATAACCACCTCTGCATTTTGTTGGTTTCCTACTGCTGTTGGTTTACCTTCCACTTACTTTTGGTTTTGTTATTTTTTAAATATTTTATTTAGTATTTAAATTTATTTTATATGTATGAGTGTACTGTCTGTGTGTATGCAAATGCACCCATGTTGTGCAATGCCCGTGAAGTTTGGAAAAGGGCATCAGATTCTCAGAAACTGGAGTTATGGATGGTGGCTAGCCACCATGTGGGCACTGGAATTTAAACGTGGGTCTTCTACAAGAGCAACCAGTGCTCTTAACCATTGAACTATATCTCCATTCCCCCTGCTTACTTTTATATCATAGCCTGTGCAGTCTACCTTGGATAACACTATTCACTTGGAATCTTACTTTTTTTTTTGTACCCTATATACTATTCTCACAATAGTCACTAAAATGGACACCTTTTGCTATACTCTTGTTTTTAGTCTACAACGTCTACAAAGTGAAACTCTGTGCATCATCATACCTCCTTTCTCTTAGCCAGTAAAGACTTTTAATATAATAAGCTGTTTCTTCTTTCTTACCTGACTGATCATGTTGGTTCAGTTAACAGACACTTCGATGACTAGTTCAACCATATCTCAGCCTTAAATAATTATTTCAAGCATGTTTCTACTCAACCAGTACACTACACCAAGTTTTTCCTAGTTACCCTTAGAATGCCTTGTAATTTTGTACTGAACTCTGAGAAGATGATTCCATACAGTGCTTCTCAAATGTGTTACAATGTTCGGGCAGTGATAAAAACAGGTACCACAATCTAAGTATCTCTTATATGTTATTACTTTTTTATATACCTTTTATTTATTTATTTTTAAATAAATAATTTATTGAGAATTTCATACATACACATAAGGTGTTTTGATCAAATCCATGCCCACTGCCTCCCCTCCAACTCCTCCCATATCTCCCCATCACCTTTTTCTGATAACTTCATATGCTCTTTCTACTTTGATTTATTTTATTTTATTTTTTTTTGGGGGGGGTCTTTTTGAGAAAGGGTCTCCCTGTAGCTCCAGCTGTCCTGGAACTCACTATGTAGACCAGGCTGGTCTTGAACTCAGAGAGATCCGCCTGCCTCTGCCTCCTGAGTGCTGGGATTAAAGGCGTGCACCATCATGCCCGGCTGATTTACTTATTTTTATGGGGCTTTTGGCTACTCTAACATTCCCCCCTCTGAAGAGGTAACCCTAAAATCTTTTAAGAATTAGATACAAGCTCCCAAATACTTTCAACATTTTTGGCCTTTGGAGCAGAGTATGTTGCTAAGAGGCTGAAGGACATTTTGAACCTTAGCGAAGAAACTGGCTACTTTTCTTTGGGTTCTTTTTAACCCTAACTGCCTAGCCAGTTCCTATCTCCTATTCTTATCATGCCATCGTCTGAAGAGCTTACCCAAATTGCCAATAGGGAATAGGGATGCAGACTGCTCTGGCTTCTTCCATGCTGAACAGGGGCACAGGGTGAGGCAACTGGAGTACCCCTTCAGTGGGTCTTTCTAAAAGACTCCCAAATTGCATAAGTCTTATGGCTAAGGGAAAAAAGAAAGTCCTTGAATCGTGAATAGGAGATGTGAAGGAGAAGTAAATACAAGAGTAATTAACATTACAAGTTCTAGACAGGGAACTAGAAAAAAGTCA
>NW_008360321.1:2780969-2792195 GCF_000622305.1 Nannospalax galili
TTCTTATATAGACTTAAGCCTAATGGAAGTGTAATCCCTTGAACTCTTAAAGAAATATACTGATGACTTTACTCTTTGGTTATACTTTCCTTTTGGGTGATTAAGACCAAAAATTTGGATCAAATAAATCAATTTATTTTTATACTTAAGGTCATTTGAGGATCTGTTCCTCAGGGGTCACATGGGCTTGGGAGGAGCTCCTGGCTCCTTTCTTTTACCAGTTCAATCTATGTGAAAATAAGTCAAAGGTCCTGCTCGACCATGTCTGGCTTTACTTGGATGCATGTATGAAATATTTCCTCTGAGTTGACCCTCCTCTTTGTAGCCTAGACACTGGATCACGTCCATCTCGTGGGGTCTGCATGGCCTTTCTGAAGAAGAGGACAGGTGACTCACCACCGTTACAGGACATTTTGAGAGATGTTCCATAGTTCCCTGGAACTTATTGACCTTGGAAGGCAAGAGGCAAAAACTGTCCTTTAAGTCCCTCTGACCACGCTAGTATAGGCCTCAAACTATGGCAGTTTAACATTAAATAACGTTACTTCCACCAGTCTGGTACTTTTAATTATCGTGTGCTATGCAGATAAGGCTTGGGTGAAAAACCAAATATTCTCAGATAAAACTTGACTAGGTACATATTTGTTCCTTAAACTAGTTGACTAAACTATAAGCATAGAAATTTCAAGATTATGTTATTTCTATGTCTCACCCCCCAGCATTTTCTTCTAGTCAGTAACTTCGATTCTGTTTTATACATTTAATGTTTGTGTTCAATGCTAGGTCAGTAATCAACCCATGAGAGTATATGAGTTAGTGAGGGAGGAAAATAATCATTGTAATAAATATTTATATTCTGCGAAGCCTAAAGGAACTTTACAAATATTATATAGTTAAACCTTCAAAACAACCGTATACTATAGATTACATTATGATTATTTTTTGCAAATATAGTCTATGAAGCAGAATAATTGATCTAAGACATATTAGAAAGTGGGATGGCAGCAACAATTGAAATTACGTTCAATGCTCAAGGTTTTTTTTGTTTGAGACAGGGTCTCCCTTTACCTCTAGTTGGCCTGGGACTTGCTATGTAGACCAAGCTATCCTTAATCCCACAGAGATGCACCTACCTCTGCCTCCAAAGTTCTGGGAGTAAAGGTTAATCATACCCAGTTGAAAGTCTTTGTTATTTGTTTGTTTGTCTTAATGATAGGCCATATTACACAGCCTAAGACAGCCTCTAACTCATGGATCACCTACCTCAGACTCCCAAGGGCTGGGCTACAGCATGGATCCCATACCTCACTTTGTCCACGTTCTTAATTAGTCCTGGTTGTCATTATTCTATACTTCCCTCCTGTGTTCCATCCATCTTCAGAAAGTTTCTCTGCCTTGTACATAATGGAAAACATTCTACCATAATGTGTTGCTTTTTCTCCATTTGCACTTACAGGACCATTAATTAACCTTATCTACTCTAGTCCATGTTATGAGATCAAAACATGAAAATTATTTCATCAATCTCCCTTTGATGGACAATCTTATTAGATCTGGTTAAAGAGAAGTGCCAACAGGACAGAGAGATGATGGAGGAGGGAAAGGCCAGGCATCACATCCCCTTATCCATACCTTGTTGCTTTTCTTTGGGAGTGGTTACATTTTTCCACATTACTACATTTGCCTAGTTCCTCATGCATCCACACTTCCAATTCTCAATTGATGTCAGCTAGTTCATGGACCTGTGACATTTACTTTGAGCTGCATTATTTTAAGAAGTGCTAACATTTACTGGCAGCACCCAATAGTACATGAGGACATGAAAAATAAAAATAGGGTCATTTAATTTATGGCTAAATGATCTGTCTTTCTTTACTCTACATTTTTGCCATCTGCCTTATCATTGTGATTATCGCTGTGATAGTTTTATGAGTTGGCTTGACACAATTTTGAACCACCTGGGAAGAAAGTTGTAATGAGGTATTGTCAAAGTCAGGTTGGCCTGAGTAGGTCCTCTGGGGATTGTTTTGAGTACCTTAATTGACGTGAGAAGACACAGCCTGAATGCAGGCAGTATTATCCCCTGGTTTGGACTAGATAAAAGAAGAAAAAGCTACCTGAGCACCAGGCATGCATGAGTTCAATTCTTTCTGCTCTTCACATTTGGCTGTGATGTGACCAGTTCCCTCAAGCTCCTACTGCCTTGATTTCCCCACAATGATGGAGTATAAGCTGAATTCTGAATTAAATGAGCTTTTTCTATCCTAAGCTGCTTTCTGCCAGGATATTTTATCATAGTAACAGTCATGTTCTTTTCTGATACTGGCTACCATCGTGGAGGATGGTAGAGGTTTCCATGGAAGAAATTGGGCTAGGACACATAAGGGTGCCCCAGTGGTGAAGAAAAACCTCTTTCTTGCTTGGGATTTTAGTTTAAGGTAATTTAGGTACAAACTCAAACCTTTGGACAAACCACTGGAAAATATAAAGCCTTCAGAAGATAAGGGGTCAGCACCGTTTACTCGATAATTTGCTTCTAATTATTGATATGGAGTAAGAGGATTGGAGTGTGAAAATTTAGGACAGCACCATCAACACAGAGCAACATGCTTTTAAGAAAGCACCTTCTGCCTCCATGTATCCTTTCCTTTTCCCTGGCCCCTGGTGTTACATCAGAATTTATATACTCACGTATAAGGGATTGGTGCTACAATCCACAAATGAGGGAGAACATACATTACTTGGTTTTCTGCATTTGTGTTACTTCACTTAGTATAAAACTCTTTAGCTCCATCCACTTACCTGAAAATTTCTTACTTTCATCTTCTCTTACTGCTGAATGGAACTCCATTGGGTAGATGTGCCACAGTTTCATTAACTATTCGTCAGTTGAGGGACATTTAGGTTATTTCCATTTTTTAGCTATTGAGAAGCATTTACACTGAAAGACATCTAGGTTCAAAAACCTTAATGAATAAGACTCAGCATGTACGGCAGAGTACATAGGTGGGAGAACGGGGCGGGGCATGAATAGGGGAGGGTGTCTGATTTTAGCAGGAAATGTTATATGAAACTTTAAAAGTGCTATATATACATATATATATATACATATATATGTATATGCACCCTCTATGATATTCTGAATTGTACAAATAAATGCCTAAAAATTAAATATTTGAAAATATCTCCCTAGGAAAAAAAATAGGATTAAAAAAAATTTTTTGCGGCACTGAGAATTTGCTAGACTGGATATTTACAGAAATACTTCATTTTTACCACTTAATAGATTATTAGTCCCATTATGTTCAGCTACTTTCTGGGCTCTATTATCCTATTAGCTTCAGATTAATTTCTTTAGAGGCATGGTATCACACTGTAGTCCAGGCTGGTCTGAGACTCACTGTGTAGTTCAGTCTAGCCTTGAATTCACAGCCTTCCCCCATGCCTCAGTGTTAGTGCTAGGATTACAGGTGTGAGCCACCATGACTCGTTCAGGTTATTTTTTCAAAACTCTGTGGCTTTCTCTTTTGTTTTGTTCTTGTTTTCTAAGCGAATGGCAAGAATATTCATCTTTATATGCCTATGGCATGGGTTTCAAATGTTTTAAAACTCTGTAAGGTGACATTTTACAAATAAGCTATCAGTGACTGGAAAAAATCCATTTACTTTATTAACTGTTTTCCAGAACAAATCTCTTTCACAACCAAAACCAGTATGCTCTTTTTAAGGAAGTTCTCTGTGAACAAGGAAAAAGGGCAGAAAAATATGAGCTATCAGAACATAAATTATTTTTCATTTTTGTATTGACATTAATTTGTTTCCTTCCAAATGTACTGAAATGTAAAACTATTCTAAATTCCTATTCACCTTTGAAATGCATACCTATTTATTTTGGGGGGGGATTTTACTTGATTGAGCATCTTTTAATGAAATAAGCATGAAACAGCAGATTGATGGAGATTTGTTTTGATTGATGTCTCCTGCCCACTGTAGCCTTCCCCCAGCTTACCATTTCATGGCAAACAGTTGGTAAAGATGCAAATGACTCCAATCTAACATTTTTTCCCCTGAGCCGAGACGCAAGAGTATGACAGAGAATGATTCTCTGAGTAAGTCATGGCAGAATAAATAATTTGACATATAAGTAATAAACACTCATCTTCATTCTCAGCTTCTTCTCACTTCTTTAGACCAATGAGAATATTTATGTCAACAGCGTCAAATGCTTAAGTCCTGCAGAGGAAACACAGAAATTGAAATACCTGTGCAAAGACCTCAAAAATTATGGCAAACCTGACATGACTGGTGAATGTGTATCTTTGTCTTTTACCATCATAATCTTCATCATCACCATCATCACAATCATCATCTTCTTCTATTCTATTTTCTCAGTTGAAAATTAATGTCAGAAGCAGAATGCATTAATATGTACCCAAGCCAGTGCTAGTCAATACATACAAACTCTGCTGTGCCCTGTCAATGCACTTCAACACTTCCTTGTTGAGTCTTTCTTAATTGACTCCAGTGAAGCAAATCCAATTTCTGCTCTCCGTCCTTGTACAACTATGGAAAGAATGCTAAATTTAAACTATTTCTGCTCCATTTTGTGCTGTCAATTCTTGACACAGAAGACAGAATGAGATTACCTGAACTTGTTTTATATCTTATTTTAAGACCATTTAATTGGAATGATTTTCTGCCATTGCTTCAGGATCATATTAAAGAGACATCCTAGAGGTGGAATACAAATACATTATTTGACTCTCTCATCCAGGGTCTCTGAAACCACCTTTTCTGCTTTGTCTGCCTGATTTGATTTATGTATGAGATAGAAGTGTCAATAACTTGTTTTTGATGGGTATAATACTGCCAGGGAAATGGATATAGTTGAACATTAGGCTATAAAGAAAGGTATGAGGCATAATTCAGATGGGTTTCATGACACTTGTCCCTCATATGACACACGTTCTCTTCATTTCCAATTTCACTGGAACAAGCAGGAAGAATAGTTTCCAATCTGTACCACCTCATAAAAATAGACCTGTGTTTAATTCTTTAAGACTTAAAATTATCCTTTGGATATTGTCAACCAATCATGCAAGGAAAATGTTCCCAGTCAAAATAATAGGGATCTTCTGGGTATTGCGATGGCTAAACTATTACTGTTGCCTTGCCTTTAATGATTGCACAAAATATTACAGGAAAACAAATGTGATGATAATAGTGCGATAGTTTGATATTTCTCTCTCTTCCTTATTAAATTGTGCCATTTTCTCAGGACTATACTGCAGTTTTCAACTGTAATACTTTTAATAGAAGGGGATCTTCTTGTGGAGTTTGATTTTCTCTAATGCAAGGAAACTATTTCTCAAGACCTTAAACATCATTTATTTGTAACCAAAGATATTATATGAAATATACTTCTCTTATTTCTTATAGTTGAGGTTAGAAAAAAAGTTATAATTGAACTCCTGCTCTGACTGTCTTCAACAACAATTTATCATGACTGCTTTGTCGCCAAAGTACAGGTCAAGAAAAGTAGTCAACTGTTTATATTTCTGAGGTTTGGATATTATCTGGGAGAATCTATGACTCCTGTCACATCAAGCTGTCATGTACAAACCAAATGTCCTAATGAAATTACAATATCCTGTTTAAAACCTTGGGCATAAAGCCAAGAGTGATTTTAATTCAAGTTAACTGGGAAAAAAAGAATATTTAATGTATTTCCTAAGAGTTTCTATCGAACAGATAAATGAATTTATAATTTCTCTTTCCTGGAAAAATGCTGAACTGGCATCATTTCCTACACATTCTGTATGTATCAGCTAATACATATATAATTGCAAGTTTGGCTAACAGGCCCTAAGAGGAAGCATTTTCTTTTGAACATACCTAGAAAAGTAAGTTGGTTTGTACTTTTATTAAGGTTTTTGAATTTTCTTTCTTAGTGTGTGACACAAGTGCATCATGCTTTTCATTTGAATCCATTTGAATAGATTGCTTTGTGCACATTTGCGGGAATATTCATTATGCTTCCCTTTTTTAAAGTTTCTACTTTTGTTTTTCTGACCTTTAATTCTTTTCATTAGGCATAATGGGAGAGTAGTAATCAGGAATATAACAGTATTGCTTAATGCTAGTCAATAAGATCATGGGGATAAAAATACTACTGCTACAAGTGAGTTGATTTTATCTGTGGATTGCCATCCACAGCAGTTTTTAACTTAGAAATTCATCTCTTTGGGGCCCATTGTCATAAATGATACCCATACGCTCTAAAATTTAACTTTGTATTTATATTCTCAACCTTCAGACATGTTTTCAAGTCTAACAAAAGATTCTCATATGACCCATATATTTTAAGTTGATTATGGAATTAAAATTTTATTCTTTTGGATCTTTTATGCATATGAATGTTTTTCCTACATGAATGTGAGTGCACCACACAAATGAAATATCCAGGTAGGACAGAAGAGTGTATCATTGCACTCCCTGAAGCTGGAGTTACTGATAGCTGTTTGCAGCCATTCAGGGGCAAACAATGGAATCCAGGTCCTCTGCAAGAACAGTCATTGCTCTTAACTGCTAAGCCATCTCTCTATCCCCTGAATATGGAAATTTCTGAAAATATTATGAGTTTTTACATGAAATAAAGAATGGTTTATTAAGTGTTTCTCAAATGTCTGCCTAAGATAACTGTACTCTGACTTGCTTGTGAGTACATGAAGTGTTAATATGAGTTGTGATCCAATTTCTTTTGGTGGGATAATCATTCTTTATAACCTAAGTAACTGAAACGCCCTTAAATAATAAAGAAAAAAAAGAGTTGAAAAATCATCAAATATGATACAAAATCAAATATAGCTATAAGTAGATTCACCATGCTTAATGTCACAATTATGTCAATAGTGAAAGAGTCTGCTAAAAAGATTCTTGATAAACTAAAATTACTAGCAAATCTATGAGAACCTTGACATATGTTCCATGTATTTTATTTAAAAATATTTTATTGAGTTTTTTGTAGATTTCATATAAGAACTTAATCAAATTTAGACTGCCTCCAGCTTCTGTGCCCGCCCCAAGACCCACTCCAATGGATTTCATGCATTCTGTCTTATATTTTAAATCCTATGCAGTCAAGAATTTTTACCCAGGTGGCCCTTGGTGCAAGTTCATTAATTGGATGAACATTTTTAATGTATTTTAAAAAACTCTCAAAGGAAAAATTTAGGTTCTAGAAAATCACATATAATTCTTAGGTTGGAAAAAAACTCATCTTCAACTGACTCTCCTGCAAAGGCAAGTTAACTAATACTTCAGTGGTCCTGGGGGTTTGGAATGTTGCAGGATAAAAGCCCATTTACAATTTATCTTGGCCTACCTTTAGCTCCTGAATAGCTATTCTTTGAGCATCTCTGTGTCTGCTCCAACATCCTGTGACTAACAGATAAACATATTTGAAATGTAAACTTAACACAGTCTCAGTTTCCACCAACCAAAAGGCTAAGAATGTCATCAGACAGCATCAGAGGCCTAAAACTGAATTCTCCACACTTTGCTTTGCTATAACCTGCATACCAAGGGCGCTCACCAATGTGTTTGAAAAGTGTGTCATTTTATGAATTTCTTTTTTCTGTTACTACAAAAATTTATGAAATTGCTACTTCATTGGAGTATGGTATTTGGGGAGACCTAAATCTATTATCTCCCTAGTAAATCACCTCATTTATTCTTTTGAGATGAGAGCTGTTTATTTTTTCAATAATACCTAAAAATAGATATTTTAAGTTAGAAGAAAAGAGAGACATCTTGCATTTCTTGCTCTCAATTTTCCCCACCAACTTTCCAAAAGCACAAGGAAGAGGCACGAGACAAAGACCAAGAGGGAAGATGAAAGAAGGAGGGATACAAAGAGAAGGACCAGGAAGAGAAAAAGCACACATCTTTCCTGTAATCTATTGTAATATATAAATGTACACAACTGATCCAAAAATTACTGAACTGTATAGTACTAGAAATCAATCATTTGGATAGTATTATAGTAGAAATATTTTAGTAAATCTTCATATCCCCTTCTTATGGAGACTTTTAAAATCCAGCCAGAGAAAATAAAATAAAATTTCCTGAGCTTTCTAAATTATTTGCAAGGTATGAAGTGACCATTTGGCACTTATTGTAAGGAGCTGATCTTATTCACAATTTGGACAAGCGAGAGAAACAAAGTTTAATGAATCCCTGGACCATTTTTATCATGGTGCAAAGCTCTGTAATTAACAGAAATCACAAAGGCTAAGGATATATAAGTGACATGTTTTAAAAACATAACAACAGTGGGGCTTTAGGTATGGCTCAGGTATAGAATGTTCATCCACCTAGTACGTGTCAAGCCCTATATTTAATTCCCACTTTGGAAAAATAAAAATAAACAAGAGCAAAATGTCTCAGCAGGTAATGGAGCTTTCTGTGTAAGTCTGGTAACCAGAATTTGATGCCAAAAGCCTACATAAAGATGAGGGAGAGGATAGAGCCCACAAAGTTGTTCTCTGATCGCCACACATGTGCTATGGCATGCATGATCACACACACACACACACACACACACACACACAATACACACACTTACAAATAATAAATGAAAAATAATAAGTACAAGTAAAAATGTTAAGAAATAATAGTGCTTTGCTATGGCATGTGAAAGGGGGTAAGCTATATTTTTTCTTTCATATTTTTATTAGTTTTAATTTTTAAAATAGCATACCAAATAATAAATGTCATCATAGGATTTCACACACACATTTGATGTTGATCCTCGCCCCCTTTCACCCTGTCCTGTTTCTGCTGGTCTCCTCCTTCTCCTACTCCCCCTATGCCCCCTCCTCTTGCTCCTCCCCACTTCTCCTCCCTCCTTCCCGAGGCCTTTTTTGCTTTGTGCCGCATGTATTCTATTACCCCAATTATCCCCCTCCTCAAACTATTAAAGGATTTTTTGATCTTCTCATAATCATCTATCTAGTTTTCTGACCTGTCTTATCTTTGGCACACTTATTTAACAAGATATAATAATTACTATAATAATTTCTAGTTCCATATGTTAGATATCATAATTTCAGTTTTCTTTACAACTTACTAAAACTCCATTTTGTATATTCACCACTTTTTCCTAATCTATTCATCTGTTGAGAGACATGGTCTGGTTCCATGCCATAATTCTGATGACAGCAGCAATAAAAATGGATATATAAGTCTCTCTGTACTAGGATTTAGAGTCTTTGCAGTATATACTCCAGAGTACTTAGCTGGGTCATATGTAGTTTTATTTTTATATTTTGGGGGACCTTTCACACTGATCTCCATAGTGGCTGCACCAATTTACATTCACAACAGCAATGAATCTGGTACTTCTTTACACATATCCAGACTAGTATTTGTTGGATTTCGTTCTGTTGATGCTCATTCTGACCAGAGTAAGATGAAATTCAAGGTGCTTTTAATTTGCATATCACTGATAACTAAGGTTGTTGAACATTTAAAAAAATGTTTCTTGGCCATTTGTAATTCTTTTTTAGAGAGGTGTCTGTTTATTACCCATTTACTATTTAGAAGATTTTTATTTTTGGTTTTAATTTTTGTTAACACTTTTTATAATGTGTATTTATTTATTATTTTGTTGCAAATATTACCATAAATTTATTTTTCTTTATTTTTGGAATTTCATACATGAATGTTCTATCTTTATTATTTCTACCACTCCTAGTCCTGTTCCATCCCCTTCCATGTCACCTAACTCCTTCAGAATTTCTTGTCCTCCTCTTTGATTATTATTGTTACATATACACCCATACTATATAAATACACACATATACATAATAATACATACATACATACATACATACATACATACATACATATGTAAGGCACTGAGTCCATTTAGTGGTGCTGATGTGAGCCTGTGTTTAAGGCTGCCCACTTAGGATTATCTTTCAGGGAGCAAGAGCTTGGAGAAAACAAATTCTTTCTTCCTCATTATCCACTGATTGCCTATAGCTCTTTCTTGAGGTGGAACCCCATGAAATTTCCCCTAACCACCTTAGAGTATCAACTACTTTTGTCATTATGCAGATCTTGCTAGACTATGATACCGAGGATATTTCATTGGCATAGTTCCCCTAGCATGTCTAGAATGCATTAACTAGCAGCAGGTGTCATGTCCCTCTGGCTCTTACAATCTTTCTGCCACATCTTCTGAGATGGTCACTAAGCCTTAGTTGTAAAAGTTGTATTATAGATGTATCACTTAGTTCTGGGCACCTCATAGTCATTTAGTCTCTGTATTATGATCAGTTGTGGAACTTTGTAACAGTATCTGTTGCAAAAAGCAGCTTCTTTGATGAGTGCTGAGAGGTACACTTGCGTCTAAAAATTTAGAGCTAGTCTCTACAAATGAGAGAGAACATATGTTACTTGTTACTTGATATAGCAGTTTCTAGTTCCATCTATTTACCTGAATATTTAATGATTTAATTTTTTCCTTACTGCTGAATAGAACTGCATTATGTAAATGTACCACATATACATTATCCATTCATCAACTGAGGAATATTCAAGTTGTTTCCATTTCCTAGGTATTGTGAAAAGAGCAGCAATATGACTGAGAAAGTATCTCTGCTGTAGTATATCAAGTTCTTTGTGTATATGGCAAGGAGTGGTAAATCTAGATCATATGGTAGATCTATTTTTCTTTTTTTAAATTATTTATTTAATAACCACATATTTAGAAGAAGCATTTCATTGCAATAGCATTGACATAGTCAATAAAAATTTCGAGAGCTAAGATGCAACTCTTTCAAAATTGGCTGTAAATTTTTAGGTCTACAGTTGAATTATTACAGTTATACAATATTGTACTCAGTATAAACCCTATTAGACATAAAATTAAATGAGGCTTTAACCCTTAAAAAAGATATCCATTTCATTATTAAAATACACAGTTTCATACAGAAAAACTCATTTTTAATGCAATTGACATTAAGATGTTTACACGTGTTTCCAATCTCCATATATCTGATTATTACTAGTCACAATCAGTTACTTTCTGAGCTCCTTGGCATCTGAGAATGGATCTAAACTCATTAGTTAGATTTCAATGGTAATGTTTTTCACATCTACTAATTATTAAGGAGCAAATTTTTATGCTTTGAAGAATTATTTTTTTTAATTTTTTAT
>NW_008360321.1:2792597-2799907 GCF_000622305.1 Nannospalax galili
TTTCCTCCTCAAATATAATATAATTTAAAAAACACTTGTGTGTGTGTGTGTGTGTGTGTGTGTGTGTATCACACAGAACATCCCAAACCATCTTATTCAACTATTCGCCCACTTCCCAGATGGCACCCTTCCATAGCCTCCCACTGCCCACTAGAACCCTTATACTCTGATATCCCTGCTACTGTCTGTTGTGTTGTTGGCATGCCAAGCTGTTCCCCACTACTTGACCTTCTGGTGAATCTAGTCAGCCTATCTAGAGGTCTTTGTTTAGGAAGGTCAGCTGTTCCTCATCTAGCAGCAATCAGTTGTCAATATTCCTTTAGATAAGATTGGGGTCTGCTGTTCATTTTCCCAGTTCTATGCTGGCTTACTATCTGGGAGTCCCTTTGGCCACCCTGGCCAACAACTCAAAAGAAGGTATCTTCTATCTGGCATTGTTGTTTTCTTTTTAAAGACATCTATAAACTAATTTCCATAGTGGCTTCCCCAGTGTGCCATACCACCAGCAGTGAATGAGTGCTCCCCTTTTCCCACATCCTCACCAGCATTTGGTGTCATTTGTTTTCTTGAACCTAGGCATTCTGTCTGGGGCAAGATGAAATTTTAATGTAGCTTTAATTTGCATTTCCCTAATTACTAAGGATGTTGAACACTTTCTGTGGTATTTCTTAGGCATTTTTATGTCTTTTTTATGAGAATTTTCTTTTCAGATCTGTAGACCATTTTTAATTGGGTCACATGTTTTCTTGATTCTTTGTTTTTTTAATCCTTTGTACATTCTTGAAATTAATCCTTTATCAGATGTCTAGCTGACAAAGATTTTCTCCCTCTCTGTGGGCTTCCTCTTCACTCAATTGATTATTTCCTTTGCTGTACAGAAGTATTTTAGTTTAACGAGGTCCTATTTATCAGCTACTCCCTTAATTTAGAAGTCCAATTTGGAAAGCTCTTTCTGGCAACTTTATCTTATAGGTACTGCCTATGTTTTCTTCCAACACTTTCAGCATTTCAAACTTCACATTGTGGTCTTCGATCTATTTGAAGTTGATTTTCATTCAAGGTGATAGATATGGATCAAATTCTTGCTTCTACGTGTATAGAGTTACATTTTTTCCAGTATGATTTGTTGAAGATGCCGTCTTTACTCCAGCGTGTATTTTCAGCATTTTTGCCAAATATCAGCTAGCTATGATTGTAGGCACTCAAATTTGTGACTTCTGTTCTAGTAGTCTACACCTTTTTTTGGTCAATTACATGCTGTTTTTATTACTATAGCTCTGTAATGTATTTTGATATCTGATATGCTAATGCCTCCAACATTGTTCTTTTTGCTCAGGATTGCTTTGGTTATCAGGGGTCCTTTTTGCCTCCATATAAGTTTTGGAATATTTTTTCTGTTTCTGTGAAAAATGTCATGGGAATCTTAATGGAATTGCATTAAATTTGTAAATTGCTTTTGGTAGGATAGTCATTCTCACAATATTAATTCTACTGATCCATGAGCACAGTAGGTCTTTTCCTCCTCCAGTACCTTCCTTAGGTTCTTTCTTTAAAGATTTAAAATACTCATTTTAGAGACCTTTAATGTCTTTTGTTGGGTTTATTCCTAGAATTTTTGAAAGCTATTGCCAATGGGAATGTTTCCCAAAGTTTGCAATTCTTTATATATTCTAGTTGCTAACTCCTGTTTGAAACAAAGATGGCAAAGATTGTCTCACATTCTTTAATCTGTCTCTCACTCTGCTGATGGTTTTCTTCATTGTCTGAAACTTTTTAAGGTCATGTAATCCTATTTTCATTTCTTGATGCTATTTTTTGTGCTACTGAAACCATTTTAGATATTTTTTTTAATTTTTATATCTTGAAGTGTTTTATTTTCTGTGTTGTGTCTATAGTTTATGTGTTGTAAGTTTTATATTACATTCTTTGATCTGTTTTAAAATCCATTCCAAATAGACCTATGTGCACACTGTAGTTTTTATAGCTTGATAATTTGTATATAGTGTTCATTTTAAGCTACTAATATGTCACTAACTTAAATAGGAAGAAATCTCAGAAATGTAGGTCAAAAGTCAATGTTTGAATACATTTATGAGAATCATAATGATTTGGAATAAAATATACCTTCTACAGGTAAATATCAAGCAAATTACTGAACTTTTCATTTTAAGATTGTTTTGGTTGTTTCAAGATTCATTTCTAGAGTGAGGTACCATTGCCTTCCCATGGTTCCATGATATTCCTTCCATATAGTGCTAGAGGATCAAGGGCTAAGGTGCCACTGGGGTTAACCCTCTGTGACATTTTTCTATAAAAACACAAACCTGAAGAATATATTTGTATCTTCTGCTACTACAGAGAATATTTCATTCTTCCATGTTTCCACTTGAAGCTGATAATTTAAAGACATTTCTTGACTATTTTTATTTGTCTTTAAAACTTAGGTAAAATTTACATGATTTGTGGTATAGATGTTCACTTATATTTGAGGAAAAGTTCAAGATATTTTAGAGCCAATAAACTTGAAATAACCTTTGTGTAGGGTTTCATTTCTAGGCTCATAAATATATGCAAATAAAATTAGAGTTTCTGTAGCTTCCTTGCCTCTAAAGGTTATATTTTTCTAATTAGAATCAAGCAATTAATTCTAAAACTATATTTTTCTGGAAGCATTGTTCTTCTTTGCTAGAAGCTTTATATTTGTTCATATTTCATGTTTTAGCTTATGAAATAATTAAAACTTATGCTTTGATACATATTCAAGTTAATTGTGTCTTGTTTACCATTGACCAATACAATGTGACTCTGAAGGGGTTAGCTTTCTGAAACATGTCAGCTGGTTGGCATGTAATGTTAGAACAGATAGACTGATTTCTATCATTTTGACAAATTAAATCTCGTGTTGCTGATTTACATGGGCAAGAAATTATCAATAACCAGGCCTTCCTCTAGCATAAACTTATAGTTTTTAAGTTCTTAAATATAAGATAAAACATGAAAACGTTTCCTCCATTTTTTTAATTTTCCATATAAGCAAATAAAACTAAGGCAAAAAATGAATGTAAATCAAAACATGAAATGATTTTCTTTGCATATTTCATTGGGTAGCATTCTATAAGGGAACAAAAAATACAGAATGAATATAGTCCAAAAGTATGTACTTACACTTATGTACTTATTATGCTTATTACATTGGCTTACACAATGTGATCTGGGTACTCCGGTGCTCTGGTTTGGTTTCTGTTACTCTGGTGAAACACTGAACAAAACAATTTGGGGAGGAAAGTGTTTATCTCACCTTACAACTTACAGCCCATCATGGAGGGAAGTCAGGGCAGGAACACAAAGCAGGAACCTGGAGGCAGGAGTGGAAGCACAGGCCACGGAGAAATGCTCCTTAACTGGCTTGCTTCCTCCTGGCTTGTTCAGCTACTTTTCTTATACAGCCTAGGTCTACCTGCCCAGGGGTGGTACCACTCACAGTAGGCTGGGCCTTCCCACATCAATCAGCAATTAAGAAAATGCCTCACAGACATAGCCACAGGCCAACCTGATGGAGAAAATTCTTCAGTTAAGGTCCCTTCCTCCCAGATGTGTCAAGTTGACAAGTGAAGCTAACCAACACATCCAGTGATGACTGTATTCACACTAGGGCAGTTGAGAACCTGGTAACGTCTTGTCCATGAGACCTGATACCTCACAATCCCAACCTGGAGCTGCAGGCCTGGAGGTTTTCTGGAGAACTCCTAGTCTTGATTCAATGTCTGAAGCCTATGGAGTTTGATTGATGTCAGTGAAAGGATGTATTGGCAGAGGCTGCAGTGGCAGCAGCAGAGGCAGCAGCAGTATAGACGAGCTCGCCAGTGTAACTTGAAGATAATGAAGAAAAAAATCAAAGCTTTTCCCTCAGGCTGACTTTTATCTGGACTGCTACCAGAATACCAGAAGGTACTATCCACTATAAAAAAAACAAATGAATAAAATTCCTCACAGGTGTGCCCCACAGTTTATATCTTAGTTAATTCCAAATCTAGTCAAATTGACAAACAAAATTAAGCATCACTCAAAGTTTTGTTTGAAATGGATGATTTAAAATATGAGGTCACTAACCTCTTGCTATTATTTCACTCTTTCCTTCCTTTCCTGTTCCATGCTTAAAGTATATTAAAATATTACTTTGCAGTGTTTTGATTCATACCTTTAGTCATTTAATCACATATTAGTCAACAAATGCCTTCTAAAGATCTGCTTCATCCTAAACACTAGACAATGCATACCTTCCCTACAACTAATAACCTCCTGCTACTCTGGTGGACCAGAGCTAGGCCTGAGATTTTGTAGGTATTACTGCTTTTTTGTAATGTGTTTTGAAGCAGACCTCTTAGATTTTTAATGTTCCCGGGAATCATCTGCAGGTCTAATCAGCACTGGATTCTGATAGATCAGTACTTAGGTAGGCCTGAAGTTTTGTTTTACCAATGAGCTGGTTGATGCTAGCACCATTGGTCTAAAGCTCTCAGTTTGTGGAACAGAGCTCTAGACTATAGGAGAGATTGATTCTTTTGAGAAGATTTGTCCATTCACAGAAATAAGATCTGCTTTTTCAAATTAATACAATTTTGTAAGACCTACACACATTATTTTTTGCAATTACTATATTATTTGTTTTCAGTATACTCACTTGCTATAATAACATTAATTACATGGCTCTCCCTTGCTACATTTTTGGTGGCATTACAAAGCCTTAATATGGTCACCTGAACAAAGCCTAACATTTAAATTTAATTTTAAAGAGTGGGCTTGAACTCAGAGGACACCCATTCCCTGAGATGTCTCTTAAAATTGTACTGATGGAATTTTTTGTTGGAATTCTGTCTCTGGAATTGTGTTATGAGTCCAGCCCCACCCATAATTTTATTCAAAGTGATTTCTACAGCTTCAGTTGGGGATGTAGAAGCTTGACTCCACCCTCATCTTAACAAACCACCTGGCCTTTTCATCCCTAGTTGTAGAATATCTCATTCATCCAAGGTCGGTTGTCTTCCCCAACCTCTGCTGTGTGCAATGGAGTTGGAGCACCACTTCTCAGGGTTCAATGTCTTAATTCTCAAGCATATCCACATTCATTCATTATATTTTCAGATGAAGCACCAAATTCAGATTGCCTAAGAAACGTGCCAAGGTTACAAGATACAAGAGTGCATGATTTTGCTGGCGTTAATCAGGAGTCATTAGTCCAAACTATGTCCATTTATAAAGTCGTTGCCGCACTTCCTATTTTCTTGAAAAATGGTAATGCATTCTATTGAGTTTTCCGTTCCCACCACCTAGCATAATATTTAAAGGCAGTGCGTGTATCTTCACTGAAAACATGAAGATGACAAAGCACTCTTGACATTATGCATAAGAGATATCCTAGAATTAGAGTTGAAAGGACAAGATGGTCTTATAAGTGTGGCTCCAACCTTGTATTTCCCCAATTGAAGTGGGAGAAATTGTTTTGAATAAAATTATGGGTGAAGTCTGACTTGAGGACACAGCTCTAGAACACAGTTTCAGACATGGTTCCAGAGCACAGTTCACACAGTTACAAGAGAAATCTGGGGGAATGAATGCCCTCTGAGATGGACCCACACTTAAAATCTAAGTGTCAGGCCTTTTTATTCAAGTAATTGTGATGTGGTGTGACAATGCCACATGCCTTGTAGTATAACTTGCATGTCAAAGGTAGAAGCCAAGTAAAACCAAAGAAATTTTGGTCTATATTCATGTAAGATCCTCCATAAAGACACTCGGTGTTCTTAAATACAATTGAGAAAATCCACAAAGACTTCTAGTACAAGTTTAATAAACAGTGATCCAAAGAGAATTCAGCAATAGACCAACACAAATGCTTTGGAGGTCCATGTAACTGAGACTCTTAACTGCACTTTCTGTTTATCACTTTGATCAGAGGTTAAGAATGACAGAAGAACTTAGCACATTCTTACACACTGCAAAGCTACAAAGCATGTGGCCATTTAGATTGTTAAAAAAAATATTTCCTGGTATGCCATTTAGATTGTTTAAAAAAAATCTTTCCTGTTTGAAATATGAACTGAAACTAATAAAAATGAAAATTTACTGGGCTGTTGTAAATTCTTGTTTATTGCACAGTAACATGGTAGTGAAATTTATAGCAAATTTCCTGTGGTTTTATTTGTCTACTGTCCCAATTGGATCCGATGTGGTGTTAACAGATGCTTAAAAAGTTAATACATTCTTCAACCACATTAGTAGAGGCAGAGTCAAGTTCAAGGATGGTAATGGTTTCACTATAATCTGAACTACTCAAACTGTGTTTTGAATATTATGTTCGGGTCTGTCGGCTGCATTTTAAGAGCCATTGAGAAGAGGGATTACATCTACAGGGTGACAGAAATACTGGTAAGATTGAAAACAGGTTATTTTGAAATTTGGGTGCATCTAACCTGGAGAAGAAAATAAGTCCTTGTAAGGCTTTGCATTGCAAAATCCATTTTTTTTAAATAAAGTGATAATTTCTCTATACCTAACAGTTAAGAAGTAGACTTAACTGATTCAAAGTTAAGTTTTAGGAATAGTCTAATAGTTACAGCTGAAAAAGAGTAAAAGACAATTTGCAGAGTAATATGGCATGGAGCAGAATGGGTGATTATTCTGCATCTTTCCCATAATGAAGGCTATGTTCATAACAAGGTAGCTTGTGTCATATGCTTAACAACTTACAACTTTCAAATCATTTGTATGCCTTCACCACAAAATTAAAATCTCCCCTTGCTCTAAGAATCCCTGTCTCATCAATCACCACACTATTTTCATATAGCTGGTAACACACACTTTGCTAGAAAATGTCTATACATATATAAGATCACAGAGACCCATAGACAACATGTATAACCAGTTACACAATTACATCTAGCACTCAATGGTTCACACAACATATGATTTTCAATGTTTGTACTTTTGATTTGAAGAAAACTTTTCATGCTAGTGAAGTGAGACCTAGTTTGCTCTTGTTAGTTGCTTAGAACGGCTGACCTTGTTGATAATAATTTGGATGTTTTTATTTTATATCCATCATTATATCTTGAATAATATAAATGGTCTTGTCCATTTATCATGTATTTTGTTTGTCCTTATTCCTAGAAATAAAGCTTGTATTTATGAAAAATTCAAGATGATTTATATAAAGTATGTAAATGTTTTAGTGTAAAATTAATCTCAAGAAAATTATAAATGGATACTTCCAGCAATTTTGTATGATTAATTCCCTATACATCCACCAAGTC
>NW_008360321.1:2800004-2809907 GCF_000622305.1 Nannospalax galili
ATAAAAATATTGAATTTCTTTATATAGTAAGATTTGCAATGCACTTATGAGTTATATAGCTTTTCTATTCTAATATTTGATTCATAATTCATATGTAGCTATTGTGTTAATTGTCTCAATTCTGCATTAATTCTGCATTTTTAATTATCAGCAAAAATAGAAAGAAAACTCAAAAACAATATTCAGTTAATGACACCAAATCATGAAGTAAGTCACAGCCTTTCTTCACTTTTCTGTAATTCCTTGGTTTCCCTGGTTATCAAAATATTTAAGAAAATTAAAAGTAACTTTTCCTCAAAGTAATGATTCTAATATTAAATATATCTGTCAAAGGAAAATTCAATAAAATTCTCTAAATTTTTCTTGATAAAGAGAACTTTAACAATAAAAGGGAAACATAAGCTATTTCTGACAGGAATGACTTATAAAATGGACATAATCTGAACTAATCACTTTTAATTAGCCTTGGCAAAATTACTACATCATGTGCTCTTGTGACTTGGGAACCTGATCTTGTTTCCTGGGACTGCACCCAAAAAGATAAAGGGTGAATTTGGGTAAGCTGGAGAATGAACGTATCAAAGTGCTGAGAGGTGCATACCCATCTTCATTGATAGGAAGACTGAGAAACGATGCTGAGGTATTCTAGGACTAGGAAGGTCAACTGTCTGATAAAAGAAGGGTGGGTTCAAGGTTGTACTTCCCAGTTGAAGGAGGAGAAACCACTTTAGAATAATCATAGTGAGGCCCAACTAGAGAACACAGTTCCACATACAGGTCCAGACACAATTCCAGAACACAATTCCAGCAGCACAATCCTAGTAAAACAGTTCCAGAGCACTGTTCTAAGACATGTCTGGGGCAATGAAGGTCCTACAAGGTTGAACCCATTCTTAAAATCTAAAATTAAGATTTAGGCTGTTTAATTCAGGTAATTGTAATGTAGGCATAGTAACACTGAAATTCTAAAAACTGAAAAGGGTTATCAGGCAAGGCATAGTGACACAGGCCTGTAATTCCAATTCTTGCAGGGTAGAGGCAGTAGGAACAGGGATTCATGGTCACCATCTATGGCAAGTTCAAGCCAGTCTGAACTACAGGGGACCTTGTCTCAAAAACAAATGAGCAAGAGCAACAAAACATCAAACATGTTTTTTAGTTATTCATACATTACACATAATATTAAGATTTATTTTAAATTCTAAGCTGTTTTGATATGTTGAATTGAGAGAAAAGCTATGAGTTGAATTCAGAGGATTTAAAATTTTATCCTAAATTCCTACATACTTGTATGCCTATGTTAAATTTTATGAATTTTAATTTACTTTTATTACTTTCTCAGGTACCTATTGGTTGATATTTGTTGGATGTTAGGACCTCAAGGCACATTATAAATGTTAGATCTCTTGTGCTGTTTGATGATTTATGAGCCTACAGCTTCTAGCCATTAAATAGCTGAAGATTAGAATGATGTCAGAGAGTCATCTTTTCTCCTTACTTTAAACTTCAAAAAAAGAGAACAAATCTCATCGACTATTCTCTAGCTTTTTCTAACAGCAGTTTTCATTGAGGATGAGTTTTCACAGTTTTGCTATTGTATTGTCAGTTTATATTTTAGTAATTTCATTTCTGTTTAATGGTAATGTAAGTGTAAGTAAAATACAATATGAAGTACAATGATGAATTGTTCCTTTCAGTGAATTTACAACAAAAAACTCTAAATTCATTGGTCTCTAACAGATTCATTGAAAATTCTGACAAACTCTGACCTGGATTATTCTGAGATTTGGACTAAGAATAAGGAATAGAAGATATCTAAACTCCTCCACGGAGAAGAATAAAGAATAAAACAAAATATTTTTCTCTTAAAGTGTTTATACAAAGACTAAAATTTGAAAATTATTGAGAACTCATTTCCTCTTTTGTGGGTCCATTCTCCAATTCATTTTGTTTAACTTTTCAGACAACACAAAACTCCCTGCTACCTTCACTAGCAAAAGTTAGATGGAGACGATCAGAAGCAAGAAGCACTGCTTTTTGATTCACCTGGCAACTATTAAAATATCTGATGGTGTCCAGTGCAGGCAAAATTATAGGGAAGTTCCAGCTTCACACAGTTAAATAGAATGGTAATGTAATACAACCACTTTGGAAAACTTCTGGTTAAATTATTAAACTTTAAAACATGTATATTGTCAAACCATGCCACTGGAATGAAGAGAGAAGGTCAATTAGAAGGAAATGAAATGAGGTCAATACTTCTGTATGCTGTCCCACAGTTTACATGACCCAGATGTCCTCTCCTAAGCATCTTCAGTAAACATATATACAATAAGATAGAGAAATATCCTGCAAAGTCATTGTAGCAGCTAAATTATGTAAAATATGTAACTAAAAGCTGACTAAATATTGATAAATTAATAATTTATGCTAACAAGTATCTACAGACAAAAACATCTCAATAGCAACAGTATTTCCTTAATCCTGGAAAGTTTGTCATACATGGGATTTTTATAAAATACAGTATGTGTTTTATGCTGTGACTGTCATAAAATTGAAAATGCCTATAAAGTTTAATTCAGTGTAATCAAATTTATGTACCTTCTCATGATACGTGAATTTCTTAATAATACAAAAAGAGATATTTATTTACATAAAGAGTATTAGATACATAAGCTCTCTTATTCTATGTCCCTTTTCAACAGAAATTGAGGGCCGGCAAGATGATTCAACTGGCAAAGAAACTTGCCACCAATCCTGATAACCCGAGTTCAGTCTCCAGGACCCACACAGTGGATGAAGAATAAGTTCTAGCAAGTTGTCCTCAGACCAACATATGCCACAGGTACAATGTGGCGTGCATATACCCTCCCTATACTAAATCAATCAATCAATCAATTAATCAATCAATCAATAGATAGATTTTTAAATTTAGAGTAGACTAGGTAGCCACTTTTAAAGATATTTTATTTATTATTTTTATTTTATTTGTGTAAGTGTATTGTCTGCATGTGTGTAAGTTCTAGCAAGTTGTCCTCAGACCAACATATGCCACAGGTACAATGTGGCGTGCATATACACCCTCCCTATACTAAATCAATCAATCAATCAATTAATCAATCAATCAATAGATAGATTTTTAAATTTAGAGTAGACTAGGTAGCCACTTTTAAAGATATTTTATTTATTATTTTTATTTTATTTGTGTAAGTGTATTGTCTGCATGTGTGCTGTGCAATGCCCTCAAAGGTCAGATGTGGGAGTCAGATTCCTCTGAAACTGAAGTTACAGACGGTTGTTAGCCGACATGTGGCTGCTGAGAATCAAATCTGAGTCCTCTGCAAGAGCAGCCAGTGCTTTTAACCACTGAGCCATCTCTACGGCTCCCAAAATTAATACTAGCTTTACTGGGCAAGTTGCATGTATTTTTATAGTCTAGAGCCTCATGGGAAGATATTGCTTCCTGGAGAGTGGGTACATCAAGTGTGTAGGCATATGAGAAGCTATTCCCACCATTCCCAAGGCTGGGCTAGGTCTGCTGGAAGGAGAGGACTTCTCCCAGACTTGGCTGCCTTGGCTGCCTTGGCTGTAAGGAGGACTACTGGGGAAGGAAAGTCCTCACAGTGGAAACACCACCCAAAGAAGACTGACTCCTGAGACTGAAGAAAGAATGGGATAAAGAGGCATCATTGATGTAGATGGGTAAGGATGCTCTTCCTGGTTCTGGGGAACTATTTCATCTAAGAATATCACATTACCATAATAACAGTCACATTCAGAGGATGGAAACTTGGTACCAGCCTTGACCTTAGAGCATTTGTGGATTTTTAGTTTGCTGAGCTGGTAACATGGAACATAATTGCAAGGATTCATTAAGCAAAATCAACACAAATTTTTGTGATTTAGAAAGTTAGATGTTTGTCAAATATAAATACAGTTTAAGATATTCTTAGACTGTTACAGCAACCAAGTCACTTAATAATAAGGGGTAGAATTTCTAGGTTTTTTTTTCTGAAGTGGTATTCGCTTCCCTCTCAATCAATAAAAATATATTTTATAGTAACATATTACTCTAATTAAAATTATGCTATTTAATTTAAAAGAAGACTCCTCAAATATATATATTTATATACATAGATGTGCAGTTAATTTTCATCATTTAGAAATTTTCTTACTAGCTAAAATTTGTAAACCCCAAGTCCACAGTCATGTACCTTCATGGTTCTTTGTGTGCCTTATTTCAGTGCTTACATCACCCAGAGCAAACTTCGCCAGCTAAAGTAGAAGATCGTGCTTTCTTACCCTAGATCTCATACTGTAAATAGGACTTCTTTTCCATGGTTGGTCTATTGAGGGCAACATTTTTCACATTTCTATGCTTCTGGTGGTTATGTTACAGCCAAGTATAGTGTTGAAAAGTATCTCTAAGTTCAAGAAGAATGTGATGTTTCTTGTAGAGAAAATAAATCTATTACTTAAATGTAATTAAGGAATGAGTTATAGTTCTGCTACTAGACAGAGACTCTCCTTAACCAAACTTCAGTGAGACTTTTAGGATTTTTCTTTAAGCAACTTAGAGGAGGAAAAGGTTTTATTAGCTTTCAGGTCACAGTCTATCACTGAGGGGAGTCAGGATAGGCACTCAAACCATAGAGGAATGCTGCTGGCTGGCTAACTCCCAGACCCATTCTTAGACGGCTTCCTTCTATAGCCCAAAACCACCTGGCAAAGAAAGGTGTCACTCACGGTAGGCTGGGCTCACTTATATACTAATCAAGAAAATCCCCTGAGACATGCCCACAGGCCAATCTGGTTTAGCAATTCTTCTTTCAGAGGTTGTGTCAAGTTGATAGTCACACCTAAGTAGGACAGTCAGCAAAAAATTCTGTTAAGTCAGTTAGGAAGAATCCTCCTGCCATGATACTTAATCAAGTTCCTCATTTCCCACTTTTTAAAGATTTTTCATTATTTTTAATCAAGTGTGTTTAAGTATAGGTATGTGCACATGAGTGCAAGTACCCATAGAGGCCAGAGATGTCAGAGTCTCCTGGAGATGGAGTATACATGGTTGTGAACATGGATGTTGGGAACCCAACGTGTGTCCTCTGGAAGAGCAGTATGTGCTCTTAACCACTGAACCATCTTTTCAACCTCCCATTTCCTATTTTTGATGGTCCACTTTGAATTGCCTTTTACAGGAATCCTGTATGGACAGTTCAACAAGAATCCCCCTACCTTAGTCTTTTTATAGTAGTTTCCCACCCATTATACCATTACCCTCCTCTTTGGCATTAACTTTCCATTTGTCCTAGTTTGCATTTGGAATTCAGTAGTCTTTCTCCCTATAGCAATATGCCTACTACAGTATTTTAAAGACAGTAGTCATTACAATTAAAAATTATTTTTTATTTATTATTTTTTATGTGTTTGAGTATATTGCCTGCATGTAGGTAAGTGCTTCCGTGTTGTGGAATGCCTGTGGAGGACAGAAGAGGCTGTCAGATCCCCTGGAATTGGAGTTACAGATAGTTGTTTGCTGCCATGTGGGTGCTGGAATTCAAACCCAGGTCTTTTGAAAGAACAACCAGTGTTCTTAACCTCTGAGCCATCTCTCCAACCCCAGTCCTTACAATTTTAACGAATATCAGAATGCACTTTTTCTTTGACATAGCCATGTATTCCATGTTAATATATCAATACGATTTGCTTAAATGAACTGTCTTAAAAATAAACACACACAAAACAAGGTTGTATACTAATTATATGACACAAATATGGCAACAGGAACATAAGAATTTAACTCTGTATTTACTCCAAAAGCTATAGTCAGTATATAATGTTTCCTGTTGTGACTGTGTAGAACTGCAGTAACTTACAAGAATGAAGTAACACAAGCATAAATGTATACTCACAGGCACACGCAGAAATCAAAATGAGTATTTTGTCTTACTAGTTACAAAGTTTATTAATACTATTTAGAAAAGAAAAACTTTTTAAAAATTTATTTTATGTATATGAGTGTATTACCTACATGTGTGTAAGTGCACCTGTGTCATGCAATGCCTGCGGAGGTCAGAAGAAGGCATTGGATCCCTGGAACTGTTGTTAGCAGTCATGTGGGTGCTGGAAATAGAATCTGGATCCTCTGAAAGAGCAGTCAGTGTGCTTAAGTTCTGAGCCAACTCCAAGCCCACAAAGGGAAACTTTTGAATAGTAAAATATAATACTTGGTCTGAGAATATAGCTTAGAGGTAAAATGCTTGTGTATTATGTGCAAGGCCCTGAATATGATGCTGGCTTTAAAGAAAAAAAATCCTCTTATCTTTTTTGATGTCCAATCTCTGTCCAATAGATTGTTTCCCAAAATTATAGGTACATAGACAGATGATAGATAAATATATAGACAGACAGACAGACAGATAGATAGATAGATAGATAGATAGATAGATAGATAGATAGATAGACAGATAGATAGATGATCTCAGCCTTAGTGAGTCAGGGAGGGAGGGAGAGAGACTGAGATTAAACACTTGAAAACTTGGAAGCTGTCTTATACACCAGTGACACAAGTCATTTCAGTGGTTTGACTTTCAGAATGCATGGAGGAAATATAACAGAAAGGAATAAATAGAACGTCCCTCAAAAGTGAAGCAGAACTTGGGGACGAAGGAGACACAGAATGGGCTCTGTGAATCGACTAAGACCTGTCTACCTGTGTACCTGTGATACTTAGTGCAAAAGAACTAGTCTTCTGTTTCATACTCTTCTCTGGCAGAAAATCAGAGAGAGAGAGAGAGAGAGAGAGAGAGAGAGAGAGAGAATATCTCTAACGGGAAAATTTTTGAATAATAATGAAATTGAGGGTGAGCCAAATCTTGTAGTTACTTTCTGTTTTGGTTTATTTTTTTTCTGCTTTAGGTACATTTTGTTTTAAAGAGAAAACATTTTCAGAAGGCTTTTTATTTTCAGAACAACAGTAAATAATAAAGACTTCCGACTTTCAATCCAAGTCTCATCAGAAGGAGTCTCCACAAAGTTCATTCTATGTCATGACAACCTTAACAACACAGCTCATAGAGAAACAATGTAGAGTTGGCCCTAAGATAGCAGTAATTAATTGAACATATTTTCGTTTTCCTGGCTCTGGCAATCCAGCAGACCACATGTAGTAAATAAACTTTGTTTCATAGCTTTGAAGTCTTCTAGCTAGTTTCCCCCAACTTAGAAAAATTATACTATTTATAAAAGTGAATAAATTGTAATTTAAGTTAAAAAAAAGCCTTGAAATTTTTATCAAAAGCATTCAAATTACTCTCTCCCCAGGTCAGCTAATGAGTTGTCAGGAGCTGGCCCCTTACTGTAACGCACCTCCTGCAGACTAAGACAGATAACCATGTTTTCATCAAAGGAAATGCTCATTAGTAGAGCTTTCAGAAACTGATTTGATTATAGTTTCACTTGTTAAAGTGAAATATTTTGAGCTCATTAGGATGATTATGATTCAAGGTCATCGTTTGAAGCTAGTCCTGTCAATATAAGATAAATGGGCCCTCATCTTTTCCCTTCTTTACGTCTGTGCTTTTTAAACTCTTCTGTGTAAAAGTTCCATTGCCATAATTAATTTTTAGTTCTTCTGTTACAAAGCTGCTTAAAAAAAAAAAGAACAAAGATTTTGGCTACCAAAAGGGCCTTGAAGAACTATTAAGAGGAGGAGGAGGCTATCATGTTTTAGAAAAATCAGAGAAAAACCTTGAAAAGTTCAGCTTTTGAAATGGAGCTATTTTCTCCTTGACCTTTACAGAGTTTCTAAAAGGTACTTTGTACATAATTTTGCATGTACCCTTTCATCTCAAAAGTATAAAACTAAACTGAAAACCACCCAAGAACTACCAGTCGCTTAATTAAACATCTCCTCTTTTATGACACAAGATGAAGTTAACACTTTTTAAAGTTCTTCCCTTTCTTTTTTCTAAATTTGGCACTTAAATCTCTGAGTGTTAAAGAGCTGCTTAGACATTAAAGGCACGATGCTAACTTCTGTCATCCAGTCATCCTAACATGAATCTGACCCTTGAACTTCACTGGCCAAATATTACCTTTTCCTCTGACATTAAGAAGAGGTTATAAGGAAAATAGAGCATTTTGGAAAAACATCTTGATCTTTCAGGTAATTGAATCTCCAATAACATTCACATGAATTCAAGTCTACACTGAATTTGTGCAGTAGATAATATTATAAAAGATTTGACCTTTTTAGTTAATAGCTTATTGTTCTTTACTTTTGAGGAAAAAAGAAATTTTCTTTGATTTTTAATAAAAAGCCTTTAAAGGTGACTTGTAAATTCATGATCTTGTTTTTTTTACAGAAAAATTCATTTTTAATGAAATTGACATTAAGATGTTTGCACATGCGTTTCTAATCTCTATATATCTGATTATTACTAGTCATAGGCGGTTGCTTTCTGAGCTCCTTGGCATCTGAGCATGGATATAAAGTTGTCAGGTAGATTTCAATGGTAATGTTTTTCACATCTACTAATTATTAAGGAGCAAAATTTATGCTTTGAAGGATTATTATTTTTTAACATTTTTTAAAATTTTTAATAACTACATGATTAGAAGAAGCATATTAAAGCTATTATTTAATAAGTTAAAATGTTAGAATTCAAATATACCATTCTGTGAAATTCGACCAAAGGTTAGTCAATAGTATGTTAAGAGCAGATAGGATCCTCCGAGAAATTAATTTTGTGTTTTCACATGTTCCCTGAGGTCTCCTTTGACTATGAAATTTATAATACTATTATGAAATTTGATTTTGGTCTTGAGATGCTTCCATGAAAGTGCTGTAACTTTTGGGAAGCTAATTAGATGGATATTGGCAGGCTTAAAAGTTTTTCGGAACAGATCCCTCACTCAACAGAAACAGCTTTTAAAGCCAGGAACTGAAACCTCAGGACTCTGATTACTGGTCGAAAGAATAGAATCTGAGTAATGATTTCATTATTACTGGGTGGAGACCAAATACTCTCGACTTCCTGGAAAGTCATTATTAAATTACAATCTAAAACTGGTAAGTAATACCTACTTGGAGGCTGTGTGATAAAGAGCAAAGTCACAATATTGTCCTTCCCTTTAAGAGTTCATCAAAGTCGGTCTGTCAATCATCTGGATAGGGAAAACATCCCACAGGAGATCCAGTGTGTTTCAGAGACTTCAAATATACTATGAAGCCTGCCTAAAATGTGGATCAGAAAAGCAGTCTCTGGCCATTGCCCACTCTCACCTCTTGACAGAGGTCCCTTTGGCTATGGCCCACTCTCACCCCTTAAAGAGTGTCTCATTTTGCTTTATAATAAATCCCAATATCTTCACTACACCCTGAGTCTCATCTGAATTCTTTCTACAGAGATCACAAGCAAGCTGAAGTGAGGAGAGAGTGGGATCCTGATGAAGTTATCTATTAAATAACCCGAGTGTGTTGGGGTTAGAGAGATGGCTCAACGAATAAGAGCACTGGTTATTCTGGCAGAAGACCTGGGTTGAACCCCAGAACCCACGTGGCAGCTAACAACTGTCTATAACTCCAATTCCAGACGATCTGACAGTCTTTTCTGTCCTCTGTGGGCATTGTGTGACACCAGTGCACTTACCTACATGCAGGCAATACACTCATACACACAAAATAAAAAAAAAAAATAATAATAATAATTTTTAATTATTTATTTAATAACCACATACTTAGAAGAAGCATTTCATTACATCAAAATTGACATATTCAGTAACAATTTTCTGAGCTAGGCTGAAACTCTTACAAAATTGGCTGTAAATTTTTAGGTTTACAGTTGAATTGTTATAATTATACAATATTGTACTCCGTATAAACCCTATAAGACAGATCGG
>NW_008360321.1:2810062-2821771 GCF_000622305.1 Nannospalax galili
GATATTAAGATATTTGCAGATGCGTTTGTAATCTCTATATATCAGATTATTACTAGTCACAGTTGCTTACTTTCTGAACTCCTTAGCTTCTGAGCATGGATATAAAGTTATCAGGTAGATTTCAATGATAATGTTTTTCACATCTACTAATTAATAAGAAGCAAATTTTTATGCTTTGAAGAATTATTATTTTTTTAATTAAATTTTTAATTACACCCACTTCCCAGATAGCACCCTTCCATAGCCTCCCTCCCCCCACTAGAGCCCTTATACTCTGATATCCCTGCTACTGTCCACTGTGTTGTTGCCCCCCCCACTTTAAATAAATAATTTATTGAGAATTTCATACATGCATATAAAGTGTTTTGATCAAATCCATGCCCACTCTCTCCCCTCCAACTCTTCCCATATCTCCCCATCACTTCTTTCTGATAATGTCATGTACTCTTTCTTTTTTTTAAAATTTATTTGTTTAAAAATTTTTAATAATTACATGATTAGAAGAGGCATTGCATTACAACTTTAACATATTCAGTGACACACTCCGGAGCAAGAGTACATCTCTTTCACAAGTGGCTATAAGTTTCTAGGTTCACAGTTGAATTAATAGGTATATATTATTGAACTCAGTATAACCCCTGTAAGACATATAATTGGATGAGTTTTTAACCTTTAAAAAAGATCTCCATTTCATTTTAAAATATATTGTTCCTTGCAGAAAGACTCATTGTTTCTGCTACTAACACTGAGATGTTGGCGCATGCATCTCTAATCTGTACATATCTGATTATTACTAGTATTAGTCAGTTGCACTTGGATCCTTGGTGCCTGTGTCTGTCTATAAAGTCATCGGGCAGATTTCAGTGGTATAGTTTATCACCTCTACTAATTAGCATGATGTAAATTTCCATGCTTCTTCCTCAAATATAAAACATTTTTTAAAAATTTGTTGATTTTTTTGTGTGTATATCACACAGAACATCTCAAACCATCTTATTTGACTGTACATCCCCTTTCCAGATGGCACCCTCCCATAGCCTCCCTCCCCCCACTAGAGACCTTATACTATGATATCCCTGCTACTGTCTATTGTGATGTCAGCACCCCCAGCCATTCCCAACTACTTGCCCTACTGGTGAATCTAGTCAGCCTACCTAGAGGTCTTTGTTTTAGGAGGGTCAGCTGTTCCTCATCTAGCAGTTATCAGTTGTGAATGTTCCTTAAGATTGGGGACTGCTTTTCATTTTCCCAGTTCTATGCTGGGTTGCTATCTGGGAGTCCCTTTGGCCACCCTGGCCAACAACTCAAAAGAAGGTATCACCTGTTTGGCATTATTGCTTGTTATGTAGCCTTTAGCTATGCATATGGATTCTTAAGATATTATATTGGCCCCTTTAATCTTTGGTTATACTTTCCTTTTGGGTGTTTAAGGCCATACAGTTGGTCCAGATAAACCAATTTATTTTTAGTCTTAAGGTCATATGAAGATCTGTTCTTCAGGGGTCACATGGGCTTGGGAGGAGCCCCTGGCTCCTTTTACCAATTCTGCCTATGTGAAGATAAGTCAAAGGTCCTGATCGACCGTGGTTGGCTTCATCTGGAATTATGGAAGAAATGATTCCTCTGTGTTGACCCTCCTCTTTGTAGACTGGACACTGGTTCAAGTCCATCTGGTGGGGTCTCCTCGGCCTCCTTGATCAAGAGGACAGGTGACCCACCACCATTATAGGACATTTTGAGAGATGCTCATAGTCCCCTGGAACTAGTCAACCTAGGAGGGCAAGGACCAAAACTGTCCTTTATGTTCCTCTGACCGAATTATTATAGGCCTCAAAGTATGTCTGTTAAACACCCAAGAAGGTTAGTTCCACCAGTCTGGTACTTTTAATTACTGTGTGCCATGTAGATAAATCTTGGGCAAAGACAAGTTGTTCTCAGAAAAACCTTACCTAGACACATATTTCTTGATCTGCTATGTATAATTTGTCAGTAGGATGTAGGAGCAATATGGTTCCCTCTGTTTTTCAAAACGAGCTAGGCATTGTTCATCATGGTTTTTAGACTTAAGGTGCCCCCATTTCCCCCCTTTCTCTCTTACTAATACCCTTCTCCTATGTCCTACCTCTCTTGAGCTCCTTCTTTCTCTTTATCCCCTAGGTTCCTTGAATACTCTTCCTCCCTCCCTTAAACTAACCCAATTTTTATCCATATCTCCCTTATTAAGGCCTGTTTCCTACCGTTCTTCTCTTTCAGATTCTTTCTTTTCCTTTACATCCCTGTTTCCTCTCCATTATCCTGGTTCCTTTAGTTATGTCTGGTTACATACTCATTCATCATAGTCTGCTTCTAAGATCCACATATGAGGGACAACATATGTCAATTTTTTTTCTGAGTCTATGTTACTTCACTTAGTATAACAGTTTCTAGTTCCATCCATTTACCTGCAAATTTCATGATTTTATCTTTCACTACTGCTGAGTAGAACTCCATTGTATAAATGTACTATTTTCATTAGGCATCCCAATTTCAACCCTAGACCTCCACATGTGCCTTTGAGTGGGAGCACACATGTGTGCCATATCCACAAAATATACACAACAAAATATTTGGGGAGAAAACAAAGCATAAGTAATTTTAAAAGTTCTTCATTTCAAATAGTAGGTTCATTGGTAGTTTTTTAAGAGTTTTCTCCACACTGCTTTCTGTAGGGGTTGAACAAGTTTGCACCCCCACCAGCAGTGGATGAGTGTTCCCCTTTCCCCACATCCTCTCCAAAATTTGGTGTCATTTTTCTCTTGATTAAGATCAGTCTGACTGGGGTAAGATGAAATCTTAAAGTGGTTTTATTTTGCATTTCCTAATTACTAGTGATGCTGAACATCTTTTAAGATGCTTCTTAGCCATCTTTACTTCTTTTCGGAACTTTCTGTTCAGCTCTTTAGCCCATCTTTTACTTGGGTTACTTCCTTTCTTGAATCTTTGTTTTTTGAGTTTGTTATATATTCTGAATGTTAAACCTCTGCCAGATGTGTCACTGGTGAAGATTTTCTCCCATTTTTGTGGGTTTTCTCTTCACTTCCTTGGTTGCTTCTTTTGATGCACAGAAGCTTTGTAGTTTAATGAGGTCCCATTTGTCAATTCTTGCCCTTGTTTCCTGAGCAATTGATGTCCGGTTTAGAAAGTCCTTTCCTACACATATGTCTTGTAGGTTTTTGCCAATGTTTTCTGTGCAGGGAGAAAGACAGGGGTTTAGTTTATTCTTCTATAAGTGGAGATCCAGTTTTGCCAGCACCATTTGCTGAACATGCTGTCTTTCCTCAAGTGAATATTTCAGGCCCCTTTATAGACTATCAGGTGGCTAACATTGCATTACTCATATTTGGGTCTTCAATTTTGTTCCATTGATCTATGGGTCTTTTTTTGTGCCAGTGTCATGTTTTTATGACTATATCTCTGTAATACAGCTTAAAATCTGATATAGTAATCCCCCCGGCATTGTTCTTAGTGCTCAGGCTTGTTTTGGCTATCCAAGGTCTTTTGTGCTTCCGTATGAATCTTAGGATAGTTTTTTCCATTTCTGAGAAAAATGTCATGGTGACTTTGATTAGGATTGCATTGAATCTATAAATGACTTTTGGTAGGATGGTCATTTTCACAGTATTAATTTTTTCAATCCATGACCATCGGAGGTCCTTCCATCTTCTGATGTCTTCCTCAATTTCTTTCTTTAAAGATTTAAATTTTTCATTGTAGTGATCTTTAATGTTTTTGGTTGGGTTTATTCCGAGATTTTTTTTTTTTTTTTGCACCTATTGTGAATGGGAGTGTTTCCATGTGCTCTTTCTCTAGTTGTTTGTTATTGGTATATAGAAAGCTAGAGACTTTAGTAGGTTGCTTTTGTAACCTGCAACTTTACTAAATGTGTTAATAATTTCTAGAAGTTTTCTGGTGGAATTTTTGGTGTCTCTTAAATATAATATCATATCATCTGCAAAAAGGAATGATTTGAACTCTTCTTTTCCAATTGTTACTCCTTTAATTTCCTTCTCTTGTCTTATTGCTCTTGCAAGAATTTCAAGTACTATGTTAAAGAGAAGTGGAGATAGTGGACATCCTTGTCTGGTTCCTGATTTCAATGGGAATGCTTCCAGTTTTTCTCCATTATGAATTATGTTGGCTGTGGGTTTGTTATATATGGCTTTAGTTATGTTGAGCTATGTTCCCTCCAGTCCAATTCCCTCTAGGACTTTGAACATAAATGTATGTTGAGTTTTGTCAAAGGCATTTTCTGCATCTATTGAGATGACCATGTGGTTCTTGTCTTTGAGCCTGTTTTCATGATTTATGATGTTTATTGACTTATGTATATTGAACCATCCCTGCATCTTTGGGATAAAGCCGACTTGATCATGGTGGTTGAATTTTGATGTGTGTCTGTATGCAGCTTGTAAGTATCTTCTTGAGAATTTTTGCATCTATGTTCTTTAAGGATATGGGTCTATAATTTTTGTTTTTGGTTGTATCTTTACCTGGCTTTGGTATTAGAGTGATGCTGGCTTCATAGAAGGAATATGGACACTCTCCCTCCATTTCTATTTTTTTTGAATAAATTAAGTAGCATTGGATGTAGATCTTCTTTAAATGTCTGATAGAATTCTGCTGTAAATCCATCTGGTCCTGGGATGTTTTTAGTTGGGAGGTTTTGTATTACTGTTTCAATTTCTTTTTGTGTTATGGGTCTCCTTAAGCTGTTAATCTCCTTAGTTTAGTTTTGGTGGTTCCATGCCTTTAGATATCTGTCCATTTTTTTTTTAGTTTTTCAAATTTAGAAGCATATAGGTTTTTAAAGTATTCCATTATAATGATCTTTCTGGTGTCTGTTTTGATGTTTCTCCTTTCATCTCGGGTTTTGTTGATTTGGAGGTGCTCTTTCTTTCTTTTGGTTAACTGGGCTAGCAGTCTGTCAATCTTGTTTATCTTTTCAAAGAACCAGCTCTTGGAATTATTGATTCTTTGTATTGTTTTCTTTGTTTCAATTTCATTAATTTCTGCCCTGTTTTTTGTTATTTCTTCTTGTCTGCCGGGTTAGGGTTTCATTTGCTGTTCCTTAACAAGTGTTTTGAGTTGCCATATTAAGTCATTTATTTGTGTTCTTTCTGATTTTTTGATGTAGGAACTTAGAGCTATAAACTTCTCTCTAAGGACAGCTTTCAGGTTGTCCCAGAGGTTTTGTTGTGTTGTATTGTCCTTTTCATTTAATTCCAGGAATACTTTTATTTCTTTCTTATTTTCTCTTTTGACCCATTCATCATTCAGGAGTGTGTTGTTAACTCTCCATTTGTTCATGTGATGATTAGTGCTTCTTCCGGTGTTGATTGTAAGCTTTATTACTTTGTGGCCTGAGAGAATGCATGGAATTATTTCAGTCTTCTTGTATTTGTTGAGGTTTGTTTTGTGCCCCAGTATATGGTCGATTTTGGAGAGGGTTCCATCGGGTGATGAGTAGAAAGTATGTCCTTTGGTGCTTGGGTGGAATACTCGGTGGATGTCTGTTAAGTCCATTTGATGTCTGGTTTTGTTTAATTCAGATGTCTCTCTGTTAACTCTCTGCCTTGTTGACCTATCTAATGGAGGCAGTGGGGTATTGAAGTTCCCTACTAATAGGAGCTGGGATTAATCTGGGTCTTAAAGTCCTGTAGTATTGTTTTTATGAAGTTGGTTGCACCAGAGTTTGGTTATTATATGTTGATGATTGCAATATCTTCTTGAATCTTTGTTCCTTTGATCAAAATGAAGTGGCCCTCTTTGTTTCTTCTGATTACTTTTAGTTTAAAGTCTATTTTGTCAGATACTAGAATTGCAACACCTGCTTTGTTCTTAGTGCCATTTGCTTGGTATAATTTTTTCCATCCTTTCACTTTGAGATAGTGTCTGTCCTTGAAAGTGAGATGAGTTTCTTGCAGACAACAAAAAGTTATTAATGAAAGATGAACAATGAATGCTGTCATTTTTATTGATGTTTACATTCTTGATATAGCTGTACTTTTCCACAGTTATGCCTTCATTGGATTTCTTTCCCAATGCCTTGGGTATAGTCATTCCTTTCTTCAGCTCTTCATATTGCTTACAGAACTCTCTAATGGGCTGGTTTGGTGGACATGAATTCCTTCAACGTATTTATGTCATGGAAGATTTTTCTTTCCCCTTCGACTATAATAGACATTTTGGCTGGGTATAGTAATCTGGGTTGGCATCTGTGGTCATTTAAAACTGGGAATACTTTGGTCTAGGCTCTTCTGGATTTCATAGTTTGCACTGAAAAGTCAGCTGTAATCCTAATGGTTTTTCCTTTATATGTGATTTGTCTTTTCTCTTTTGCAGCTTTCGGAATTGTCTCTTTGTTTTGTATGTTTAGTGTTTTTACTATGATGTTCCGTGGAGAGTTTCTTTTATGGTCCTGTCTGTTTGGTGTTCTATATGCTTCTTGTATTTGTATGGCCATGCCTTTCTTTAATTCTGGGAAATTTTCTTCCATAATTCTGTTGAAAATCTGGTCCATGCCATTATCTTGGGATTTTTCTCCTTCCTGTATGCCTATGATTCATAAATTTGGTCTTTTTATGGCATCACACAATTCATGCATATTCCATTATTGTGATTTCTTAAATGTTTCATAATCTTTCCATAATCTTCCAGTCTTGATACTCTGTTTTCCATTTCGTTCATCCTATTGGTGAGACTTTCTCCTGTTGTTTCTAATTGGCTTATTGAGTGTTTCACTTCCTTCTTCATTTCAGCCTGAATATACTTCAATATTTCTCACTCTTTTCTTAATTCATTCAGAAGTTTATCCCTATTTTCCTTCAGTTTTTTTTTTTATTTCTTTGTGTGTTCTTTAAATTATCTAAATTCTTTTATCATGTTTATAATTGTTTTTTTTTGAGTTCCATGTCCTGCATCTGAGGGCTTCTCATTGCGTTCCTCTACAGGACTGCTGGGGATATATTATTTGGGTTTTTCGTGTTATTGTTTTTTCACTATGACTTTGGGGTGTGGATTTCTTTTGTTGTTTCTGATTCTTGTGTGAGGCTCAAGCCTATCTTTACTGAGTTTAGGTCTGCTTCTTTTTGTGAACTTTATGTATCTTTGTGGTTAACTTTTTGGGCATGAAAAGCTGGTTTGTCTAAGATTCCGGTTCTCTCTTTTGATTTTATATTGGAGTGGCCAGATTGTTTTTGTCTTCAGGAGTTCCCACAGACGCCCAAGTCAGATGAGGATCAGATGCTCTCAGGTTTTCTCCTAAGGTATGGATCCCTCCAGGAAAGATTTTGGTGTCAGTAATTTGGGGGGTTTGGTGACATTGGTGTACTTACCTACATGCAGGCAATACACTCATACACATAAAATAAAAATAATAAATAAAATATTTTTTAAAAAATAACCTATGTGTGTTGTAAAAGATAAGCTAAAGGATACAGTATCCAGGCTCTGCTAGAGAAGTCTACAATTTGATTAAAGAAAAAGTTATTAATGATATTAGTTAAACCAGCAAGGAAGACTTTGTTCAAGTGTTAAACTGTCATGATAGGGATAGGGACAAATGGAGTGGGATTTTCAAGTGTGGAAGGAAAACTGAGCTCAACTCTGATAACAGCTTGGATAAGTAGGCATTTGTAGTAAGAGTGTCCTGAGGGGCATTGGATAGAAAATACCCAAAATGCAAGACAGATAGAGGATTCTTGTCATACTGACCATCAAGATTCTTGCTAAACCAGGCCAATATTATCATATATTACCTAAGGGGTGAGGAAGAGTGAAGATACTGATTAGACAAGGAGGGTAAGAGGATCTGGATTAGCTAACACAGCAGGACACTTGTTATCTTAGTCACTGAAAAGATGATCATGGAAGTCTGAAACTGAGATTTAGTTGAAGGCATATAAGGGGCAGGGGTGACTGTGGTGATTTTGGTCAAAGAATAGACCTTTCTCATTTCTTTCAATACTTTTTATTTCTCACCCTTACTTTCAACAAAATATAAATACTAGAGGCTATAGTAACACGGGTTTGGTATATAAAGAAATTCAATGCTCAAGTCATGTTATGTTTTGAGGTTCACTATGAACAGTGAATGGGAGCAATTAAGAGACTTTCCTACTTTCTACCTAGTATCTACTAATCAATGCCGGGGTGCATCTTGTCAGATATTTAAACTAAACAGATAGATATAACAGAAGAGAAAGAGGGATCTAAGGCAAAAATTTTAAAAATCAAATAAAACAATAGGAACAATAATACAATAGGAGAGGAACTGAAGGCACTGCAGGATGGTAACAAAGAGAGAAAGAGCCATCAGACACAGGGTAGTGGACACTCGGTAAGTGGCCCTCCTCTCTCCTCTGTGTCCCAAAGACAAAGGGTGTGTTCTGTTAAGAAAGCCAAATTAGGTCAGAGTAGGCAATACTTACTGCTGTTTACATCTCTAGACATTCTTGAGCAGCCTTTACAAGGAATAGATCTCTGCAGCTTGGGTATAGACAGCAGTGTTCTGCTCATGAAATCACCAAAAGTATCAGAAGACAGGTCTTTTTGAAACAGGTATGTTCAGTAAAATGCACCCTGTCTCTTATATGCGCCCTAACCCTGCCTGCAGAACAGCGTTCCTGGAGCTTCCTATGCTTGCCTTTCTGGTCCATATCATCAGCATTGAATCCAAGATTTTTACTCCCATTTGCTGGTTTTTCTTGGAACCAAGTCTAAGCTTAGTAATAATGTCATCCTTTCTCTAAAATTTATTTTTATAAAAGAAAATTAAACAAATATTTAAAGTTATGTGTAGTTTTTTTTCCTCCCTCAATGAATAACTCTTCAAAGGGGAAGAAGTTTACAAGGGTCATCAGGATTACAACCTTTGTGGTGCATTCTCTATGAACAGCTATGTTAGGAATCAAGTACCTATGGACTATGTTCAAGGACTTTAGTGAAGTTTCTCTAAGATGTAATGTCTTGTGTGTCTTTAAAGCATCAAAGAAGGGGAACATGAAAGGGAGAAGATTAGAGTGTGGACAGAATGTCATACTCTGAACCATTAATTATCACCAGGGCCATTTACCAGGTCCCAGGTAAGAGAGTGCATTGGTTTTCAAAGTTATATTTTTTATTGTGAATTATTATATGTTCCCTGCTAAATCACATCAGAGTATCCTTGGGTATTAGTCACTGAGTTATTTACTACATATAGTAGGTAAAATAGAAATGATCAATTTTTGAAAAATCATGTTCATAGAGACTTTGGACATGTTGGAAGAAATATTTGATGAAGAGCCAAGTTGCTTGGGGAAAATAGTTCCTTTATAATTATTACTTACTTCATATGCCAATAAATTATAAGCAGCTAATAGTAAATTGGCATAGAGGAAACAGGTGACTCATCCTCTCTGGTTCTGTCCAATTGACCACGACAAAGGGGAGGCATTTTAGCACACAACAGGAATGAACAGCTGTCATAAACACCTGGGCACATGTTGTGCAGGCCAGCTTAAATGATTGTTAGAGCCTCCTGATAATCTCCTGATGATAAAGAAACTGACGAAAAAGCTCCAGTGAAGAAATCTGAGATACTCCAGCCAAAAATGCACAAATATTAAGCCAGAATGAAAGACTTTTAAAATCATTGACACTAAGATCAAAAGGTCAAGAATCTTAAAAACATAAATAAATAAAAAAGGAAAAAAAGCTCCTAAAACACCAAAAGGACTTAGTTTTGTAGAAGACATTAAAGCAAAAATGGAAGTACAGAAAAAGTGTTCTTCCCAAAGTAGAAGCCAGTTTCATCAATTATGTGAACAACTGCTTCTGGATGTCTGACCAGGAGGCCATGCAAGATCTCTGGCAGCGGAGAACGGGTCTTTAAGAAAATAGTTCAAAGTGTTTGAAATACATTTACATTTCTCTAAGAATTGATATCTGGTTTTCCTTTTTATAATGCAAAGTGAGAGCTTCCCCTGTCGTGTTTGATAACTGTTGTCCAGGTTTCAGTGCCAAGAATGTGTTGTCTAAAAACTACCAGGCTGGATAAAAACATACAAGGTAAATGCAAATAAAGCTGAAAAGTGTAACAATATTCATATAAAAAAGTCTGTTTAGTTTCTAAAGATGGAACTCCACCCTTTACTTGGTTTTAAGTATGTATGGAATGTTGTGATAGGCTGTAGTGGTGGTCAGACATGGAGTTGTTGGGGAGACAAAAACAGACGTGAAAGAAACTCAATATTTTAACAAATTAAAAAAATACTCTAGATTTTTAATTATTTAATAAACTAAAGCCAACCAAAATAGCTAGCCTTTAAGACTGAACTTACTTGGTCCCATTTTACTGAGAAAATATTTTGGAAAGCTAAGACAAAAAAATCGAATACATGTTCAACATCTTGGAGATGAAATGTCTCACACCAGCCAGATATCACTCTTTCTTTAGAGCTAAATCCTTCAGTTTGCTAATGTCTTACAGAAGTTTACATTTTATAGATTTAAAGTGCTACATAGCTCATGGAATAACCCTAAATGAACTCGTGATTCAGCTCTTCAAAACACAAAACACTATGGACTGCCAGCTACCATCTGTCACGTTAAACATGTTAAACTCACTAATACACCACTGAAACAAAGTTCCAGGACATGCAAACACAACGTACTACCTTTCACCATGTAACATGAACATTGCTTCTCATCTTTCCTGCTTTTGAAAATGATGTCAGTTCTTGAATGAATTATAGATCCTGGATTCAGGAGGTTTCTAATTCTGTATTTCTGTTTGTAAAGAACTTAAGAATAGACTATCTTCTTGCTCTAAGTCTTCAATATTGACAGGAACTATGTTGGAGACTCAGGATCTTATTAATGCATATGTCTCATTAGCCTCAATATGAAGACAGTATTTCATTCCTTTGAGGAGGGGTCTCAATTTCCCTTCCAGTGAATTTGCTCTAATAAGAGGAGACCTGGAAGTCTAGATTTTTCTCCTCTGCAGTCAGAGCTATGACAGACCATGTCTGAACCAGTAGAGCAATCATTTTTAAAACCTAACCCTCTTTTCATTTTTTTAACATTTTTTTTTCTTTCTGAAGAAATATATTTACAAGTCACATTTAAGTTAATTTCTTTTACTCTTTTGATGCCATCGTAATTTTTAAGAAAGAAGTTTTACATTGTGTTTTTCTTGGGGGAATTTTTTTCTTGTTTTTGCAGATTCTAAGGTGAAAGAAATCTCAAAACACATTCAGTAACTTTACTGAGGACATTTTTATTAGACTTGATGCATCTATGATGGTGGTATAGGGAAAGACTTATGAATATGCTAATAAATACAAACGTGGTTGACAGTCCCGTGTGAAATATATTGAGGAAAGTTCTATACTCACAAACACAGAATCATTAATTCAAACAGAAGAGCAGCAGATCTTTAAAGTTGAGGCATTTGAACTCTGAGGACAAAGAGTAAAACATAACTAGAAAACCAAGAAAATCCACACAACTGCACTGTCCATGATCACATGAGTATTTTAACCCTGAAATGTGAACATTTATACCTGTTGTGTTATACTTCCCTTTCTTTTCATGACTTAAACTTGTAATTGAAATAGACCATTTCTCTTTGTGAATGATTGACATTGTTTTCTCTTACCTAAGCAGTATAATAAGTAAATGTTA
>NW_008360321.1:2821907-2836129 GCF_000622305.1 Nannospalax galili
CTATCTTCAATCCTTCCATTGCTCATCTACCTGTCCATCCATCCATTTGTCCAATTTTAAGTCTTCGTGTATCTCTTCTGTTGATAGGCTTGAGAGAATCCTCACTCAGACACGAGATACTCAAGTCTGGCCAGCTCCTCCCTTCTCCTCACATTCTTCAAGAATGGAAGTGATTTGTGAGGGAATCTGATTTAATTAAAATTCACTTAAAACTTAATATCACCTATGCAGCAGTCAAAGAGCATCTCCCTCATCCTGCTTACCTGTACGCCACTGTTTTTCACCACTCCTGTGGATCTTCTCTGGCTAGACTGTGTCTCATGTTATCTCTATCACACTTGTTTTCCCTGAATCCCAATTTCTCTGATGTCCACATCTCATTCCCTGCACGTATTTTATCTATTTTCTAACTTTCTGGAGTTATAAATATTGCCAAACTTCAGCATAGGTGTTAGTATGTTTTCACTCTAAGCCTTTGTGGACTATAGACTGTTCTCTTTCAGACCAATCTCAAGCATTATTTTCTCTTCCATGTCTCCCAAAGCCCATATATCCTCTTATATCTCAGTAGAACATGGAGCAAATTGGCTAAGTCATCGTTGTCAATGAATAGAAGAAAGAGCACCTATTCAGAAGCTGTTTCAGAAAATAGCCTATCTTGGCTTTCCTGGGTTGCACAGGCCCCAGCTTCCTGGTGCTAGCATCTTTCCTGTGTGGGTCCTGTGGCACCCATTGTGCCTTGACTCCCCCCCCCATTCACTCTCCAAGCCCAGCCCCCATCTCTTCTCCTGGTCTGGGTACTGGCCCATTTCTTGTCTTGGCACCCCAGATCCCTGGATTGACCTCTTGGCCCAGAATCCCAAATGCTTCCTGATCCTTTGCATCCAGACCAACCCAGTTCATCCCAGTAGACCCCAGAAGCCCTCAGGGCCTCTTCCTGCCCCCACTTCCCTTTGCATCCCTGGGTGGAACAGCCACCAGCTTCCTGAGACCAGCATCTTTCCTGGGCCCTGCTCCCAGGCCAGCTCAGCCCCCAAATTCCTGAGGGCAGCATCTTTCCTAGAGGGATCCAGACCTTAGGAGAAAGGCTGAGAGCTTAGACAGTGATATAATACATAGACTGACAAACTTAAACAACAGACATTTACTTTATGACATTTGTAAGGTGTGGTCTGAAATTGAGGTACCAGTATGCTGGGTTCAGATAAGGGCAGACTTTCTGTCTTGAAGTCAGTCATTTTCTCTCTGTGTACTTACCTGGCTTTTCCATATTAAACCCCTGAAATCTTGAGCTCTCAGTTTATTCATCGTTTTCTAAAGCCACATGGGCTTTGTACTGGTATCCCACCCTTAGGATCTCATTTAACTTTAAGTTTAAGGCATCTCCTATCAATAGAGTCAACTCCAAGATTAGAGATGTATCCTAAGAATTGGAGGGGAGAAGCACAACTCATTCCATAGAAGAGACTTTATTGAACTATTGAACTATTGACTTTATTGAATATTGAACTATTCATTAATAGTTATTTTTCATGTGCCTCCTAGCTCAGATATAAATGGGAGACCGTGACTGGACAACTAACATGGGCAATCAGAGGAGCTCCTTGAAATTTCTATGACATTTAAGTGTCTGTGTATGTTTCAATTTCTCTCTGAGCTTTCTATAACATTTAATATGCTTACTTTTTTTTTGGTCTTTTTGAGACAGGGTCTCCCTGCAGCCCCAGCTGTCCTGGAACTCACTATTTAGACCAGGCTGGCCTTGAACTCACAGAGATCTTCCTGCCTCTGCCTCTGGAGTGCTGGGATTAAAGTCGTGCCCAACCACTCCCAGCTTACTTTTTTATGTGTGAACTCACATGCAAACATGCATAACATGATTCTGTGGGTGGAGAGCGTTTCCTTCTCCATATGTGACTTTTTCTATGTCTTAATGCCATTCCAGTCAACACTCTGTCTTCCACTCACCTCTCATAAAAATTTCAAAGTTCCTTTCAACATTCTGTTCAATTCTAATCATGGTCATAAGCAAGAAAACACTTCAATTTAGTTGGAATTGCTTAGAATGTTGAAAGGAACGTTATTTCCATAAAGGAAAGGAAAAGGGTTTCATGTTTAACCATGGAACTAATAGTAAAAAGAGGTTGAGTTTTGAGTGGCTGGCATGCATTTACTTTAATGGCGTTATTCTTATTTACAATGTTCTGCTCATCTATTCAATCCTGCCGTCACAATCAAGATCCCTAGTAACACTATTTCCCTAGACATTCAGGTAACCCAGGCACTTAGAAGGTTGAAGCCTGTTGGGTGGTTGTGTTATCATTCATATCGGTGAGTCAGTGCCTGTGTTCTCCAGTTTGAGAATTAATCCTCAAACATAGGATTAACAAAGGTGATCCATAACCACTGCCTGGAGACGCTTAGCTCAACTATACTATGGGGACCCTGGATGAGGGGCACTTAATTATTTTATTCTTTTCTGAGTAGAAGTTCTCACCATTGATGCAGCCTGCCTCTCCCCCATGCCTGATCTTATCTACTTTGATTCTGACCACATATCTTACATGTGTTAATACACACAGCACTTGTAGCTTTAAAATGAGTTTGCCAAAAGTGAGATGAATGTCTTTCCAAGAAAGATTTTCTACAGGCTAATATTAGCTTTAAAACTTTCCTCAGACCCCAAAGTGGGTTCAACCAAAGTGATATGGTAGGAGTCACTGGTTTTCAAAGCAAAGTTATTTATGTATTCTCTCTTCAAAGCTGAGTGGCACTATCTTCAGACTTGTCCTTTAAAGTTCTCTGCAAAACTTTGAGATTTAGAGTCTTGTGTGGCCCTGATCTCTAGAGTTCTTTCACCACTGTTTGGCCGCTTTTCCTGTTCTCAAAAGTGGCTTGCCCTTTGCCCCCTTCCTCATTAGGTTTTTCTCACTGGAGCACCATCAATCATCTTTGCCCTTCTTTTTTTTTCTGGCAGCCTAAAAATATGTGGAAGTAATTAAGGGTGAGCCTAGCCTGACTTCCTTTTAGCTGTAACACTTTTCTCTAAGGCTTTCTGGAACAGAATTATTTTTTCATCTGACAGGTCTTAGGAAATTTAACCTCTATGGTTTAGAATTCATCCATTTTGAAATCCTGTTTAAATATTCCTATAAATCTGCCATAGTCAAGGAGATTCTATCCCCTCAGGACTCACAATGATTTCTAGAACAATCACACAGATTTTCCACTAACCAATTATTTTAGCAATATATATGTATATTTATATATATTTGTGTATGGTGTATATATATATATATATGTATAATTTTAAACTCTTTTAGCATCTAATTGGAATATTTTTCTTAGAGTACAAATTGTCTTTTTTGTTTATCTATTTTTATTTTATATGCCTGAATGTTTTGCTTGCATTTATGTAAGTGTACCCATGCATTCAATTCCCACAGAGGCCAGAGGAAGGCATCATAGTCCCCTGGAACTGGAGTTACAGATGGTTGTTAGCTACCATGTGAATGCTGGGAACTGAACCACAGTCCTCTGAAAGAGCTGCAAGTGCTTTTAACTGCTGAGCTATCTTTCTCTCTCAAATTCTCTTCTTTTGGAGCTACCACATCATTCTGTAAAATGTTTCTCCATTTATAGGACTTCTTGATTGCCTTCCAATGTCAAAAATTTCTTGTTGGATAGAAATTCAGATATGCACATCTCTCACTGAGCATGCTAGAGAGAATGGCAGCATTTCGGCTCTTAGGGTTATTGACACACTTCCAAATTAAATCTATTGTCACAAGGTAAAGTGTACTTATCTTCTACTTTGTTGAAAATATTTCAGATGCTCAGGTTAGGGGAATTAAATATCACTTTCTTGATGATGTTCTTGCATGATAATTTTGATGGCAAATAATAACGATCGCATCAATTTTCAGTTCCATTCATTTTCTGGTTTTGCCACCAGTGGGCTTTAAAGAAACCTGTCATAGGCCATAATGTTTATTTTTATTTTTATTTTTATTTTTGAGAATTTCATACATGAGTATAGTCTTTACACTTTTCCATCCATCCCAGTTCCGTTGCCCACCAACATTTCCCATGTCGCCCCAGTCCTCTCAAATTTTTGTCTCCTTTTGATTGTCTTTGTTACATACACACACACACACACACACACACATTTTAAAATATACACGCATGTATATATACTATATATCTATATATCTATAGATATATATAGTACACTGAGTCCATTAAGTGGTGCTCCTGTGTACCTGTATTTAGGACCACCCATTTTGGATTAGTAACTTCTCAGGGAGTTAATCCTTGACAAAAATGATTTTCCTCCCCTCATCATCCATTGATTGCTTGTAGCTTTTTATCTAGGGACCCTGTGATATTCCCACATTCACTTTTGCATGTCAACTGATTTGTCATTATGAAGATCTCATTTGATTACCATACAGTGGAGATTTCATTTGTGTAGTTTCCTTATCATGTCTAGAATGTATAACTAGCAGCAGGTGACTTGGTTCTTACATTCTTCCTGTCCCTTCTTCCACAATGTTCCCTGAGCCTTGGGGATAGAGGTTGCATTTAGATGTGTCACTTGGGTCTGAGCATCTTGCACTTATTCTATATGTTTGGCCAGTTGGTCAATTTGTAATAATCTCAATCTGTTGTAAAAACTAAGCTTCTATGATGAATGGTGAGAAGTACACATGTCTGTATATAAGGATATATATTTAGAATACATCAAGAAACTGCATTGATCTGGGGAAGTGAATGATTTTTCCCTAGGGTCTATGTCCTCTCCAGTCGCTTGTACTTGGCTTTGTTTACGGTACCACACATGAATTCCCTCCCATTGAAAGAGTTTTAAGGTCAATTAGACAGCTGTTGATGACCCTCAAGTTAAAAATGCCATAAGTGCACCAATAGAGATAGTTTGCTGGGCCAGCCATTGTTTTGGTTCCTAGACTTTAGCATTGGGTAGAATCATTGATTCATTTTTCTCCCTTGGTAGCTTGCCAGGTCACTGGCAGTCAAGGCCCAGAACACTATCATATGTTCCTAGGTCTTAGGGCTTGGAACTGTAGGCTCTGTGATTTAGTTTGTAAGTCTGTTACTTAAGGGCCAACGATAGAAAAGCTGCATTTCACAACTCATGGTTTCCATTTGAGCATAATAAAAGGACTCTGGCTTACTCATCGGCAGCAAAGTCAGACTTAGTCTTATCTCCTGACTGATCTCTGTTATTTAAGACAACTCCTTCTATGAGGGCCTGATTCCTAAATGGTTCACTAACATTCATGTTTCAAAAATACATACATTTCAGTTTTCAGATATATTAATATTTCATTCATATAAAGTTATAAAAAGTGTATGCTATAATTTTTCTCCAGCACATGAGTCATAGGTGACGTGGTGTGTGCTTTTAGATAAGTGTGATTTTACCTGAAAAGGAAGGAATAAATTGGGCAGAATGGCCATATCTTTTCCCATTCTTTTGTTTAGAGTTCAAGCAAATAACAGAATCTTTACTGTATCCAGTGTGTTACTGGATGAGTCATGGGTATGGCTTCTCTACACACAGAAATGAGTGGGAAGAATTAATGGGAGCTTGGGCAATTCAGTTAATGAAAGAATAGTTCTTTAAACTTTATCACACTTAGATCCTCCCAATAATATATCATTAGTGACCATAGCTAATTGTATTATCTATGCATATCAAGTGATTTTTGTTGCCTATCTTGTGTTGATAATAGAATACATAAAAAATTGAAAGTAAATCCTTAGATTTCTATAAATGATGATTTAAATGTTTCATAGCAGCACTATTCATAATAACTCAAGGTAGAAAACGTTTGTTTCTCTGAATCCCTCCCTCCCTTCCTTCTTTTCCCCCTCCTTCCCTGCCTCCCTTCCTCCCTCCCTCACTCCCCCTCCCTTCCTTCTTCCCTCTGTCCTTCCTTCTTTCCTTCCTTTCTTTCTCTTTTTCTTTCTTTCATTCGTTCTTTCATTCATTCGTGCTTGCTTGCTTTGCTTTGCTTTAATTTGAGATAAATTCTCACTCTATAGTCCAGGCTATCCTGAAACTCACTAATGTAGTTCAGGCTGATCTCACACTCATGACAATCCTCTTGCTTCAGCTTCCCAAGTATTGAGATTATAGACATGACCCACTAAATCTAGTTTTTTATGCTAGAAGTCTATTGAGAGTGTTGGATCTTTAGCTGTATAGCTTTGACCAGATTTGGTAACTTTCAGTTGTTTTTCTCTTGCCATATCTTTAGTGGGGACAACTTACTATACATTCTGTCATTGACCATCACAATATAGCTCATGGGTACTCTTCATCTTTTCCTCCTTTAATAATTGCTATGATTGTCTTTAATTTCATGAATTTTTTTACCCAAGGTCTTATTTGTCACAAATCTAATCAGTCTGTTTTTCTCTATTATACTGTTGGTGTTGTTTATACAACTTCAATTCGGACACCTGTAACTTATGCTTTTAGTTACTATTTGAACAAATGAAGTTCAATTGTAACAGAAGTTTTAATTTTTTATTAGCTAATTGTATTATCTATGCTGATCTGGTTCAACTTTAATTGAAAAACTTTGACCTCATGATGGGCCATTTTTTCTGGTTATTTGCATGTTAGATTATCTTTGATTGGATGCGACACACTACAGATTTTGTCCTATTAGTGGAAAGGCTGTTTCTGTTTTTTGCTATCCTTGAGCATTTACTAAGACTTTGATAAGTTACTTGGAAACAGATTTATTCTTTTAGGTTTTGCTTTTATGAGATATTAAGCAAAGCCAGGGTAGCATTTCCTTTAGACCAAATTGCTTCCTTTCACCAAGGCAAGATTTTTTTGTGACTATTCTCCCCAAGGTATCATTCATGGAAACTTTCATTTTAGCTGATGGGAACTGGCATTATTCTCAGTCCTTTGGGAATCTAAGCATTAACTGGTCCAATCCTGCCACATGATTCTTTTAATATACTTAGACGACTTTCTTATACACACGTGAAAGTCAGTGAGTGTTCTGCTAAATATGGAAGCTAGATGCTGCGAAGTTCTTAAGAGTTGTCTCATTTTGTACCTCTCTCCTCTTCAGTGTGCTTTCCTCCAATTCTACCATATTGATTCTTCACATAGTCTTTTCTCAACAAGGAAAGTGACAGGCACCGCCTTAATTTCCCTTCAGCTGCACTACATCTAACACCGTGTCCAGGTGGTTATCGAGGGCAAAAACAGGGCTCGCTTCATTCAATACCATGTTTCAGGGATTGCTATCATTAATTGTTTCATATCTGCTATCCTGAAAACTGTTGTTTTCTGCATATGATATAATGTTTCTCTTTGTTTTAGAGAGAGGATGAAATAAAGCCATTCTTCATTATTTCAGCTTGCCTATAATTAGAGATTTTTTAAAACTTGGTTATTAATACCATCTCTCAAGTTTCTGAACTGGTCTTGTTCCCTGAAAAAAAATTTCCTTTTTGTCTAAGATGTCCTGATTTGGGTTTTGACAATCCATGTCTAGAAATAATTAATTATTAATAAACAGGCAACATTCAAGTATAAATCAGATTGATATTGGCACATCTATTTAATTGTGTTGGTAATGAATGACTAAACATACTGCTTCCCAAAACTCTCTAGTGGTGTTCTCACTGGTAACTCAAAGCCCAGCCAAAGGAAGGAAAATGAAAATGTGCGTGCCTTGCATGTGCTTTGGAGGAAAATCTGAAAAGGATATATAAATTCTCAGAAGCAGAGAAAACATTTCTTTGGGTTCTACACTATTATTAACAAAATCATTTGCTATTTTTATAAAATAAAATCTGTGACATAAATGTTTCACAAAAGGCAGAAGAAATATGAGATTCAGGTTCACGTTAGGCCTCAGGAACTGCTGGAATGACTAACGCCACTTTCTTGGGAAGGCTCAGAATCTCAGGCTCATAAATAGTCTTTCTATAATTGCTCCATATGAAGTCAGCACAGGTTTCATTTATTCTTTCGTGTCTGTGCTTAAATCATCATCTCTTCTTGGAAGCATTTTGCTATGCAAATGCCAAAGTCATTTGGAGCTACGTGAAATTTCTGTGTGAGAAACCTCAACTCTGACCTCATAGGATGAAGCATCAACGACAGGACCCAGACCAAGTGCACAAAATCTCTTGAGAAGTATCGCATTGTTTAGATAGTTTTGGAGCTCCCTGACTCATCACACTGTGTTGTTTTCTATAATGATGTAGTCACAGAATTTAGTTCTATGGAGAAATCTCCCCAATAGTTTAGAAATAAAGTATAAGTTGATTTTCCTACTTTGTCTTCTCACTGAATGCCTCCACCTCTTGGCATTTAGAATTCAGGCTAAACACTAATGTTGAATTGAAAATTATGTTCAGTAGTCTATCTCACGGCTGAAGAAAAAGTCCATAGTTCACTGAAATGCTACTTTATTCAAAATTGGAAATTGGCATATAGCGATAGAGCTCCTTGAATTTGGGGGAAAATTGAAAAAAAATAATAAAGTGATAACTAGCATGTATCTGTTTGGAAAATAAAAACTGACTTTTATTAACAGAAGCTTTTTACTAATTATATTTAACAAATTAAATAAATGCCAAAAGAAATAACCAGACATGCCTACTAAATAATCACTCTTTCTAGGATCTTGATGACACACTTATCAAATGTAGGTTTAAATGAAGTTGGAAAAAATATGAGCTTGTTAGATGACAGAATTTAAAGTCAAAGTGATCTTGACAGGCTAGAAAATTGAGTCTAATTTTACCATTTCACCAGATATAATTTATGTCACATAATGCAAAGTTCTCAGGTATTTATAGTTTGTGTGTGTGTGTGTGAGTGTATGTGTGTGTGTGTTAGTTACATATACGTAAGAGGTAATGATATGATTATTAAATATAAAATACTGTGTGAAACAATCTGTATGTATTATTTCATTCCATTTTCATGATAGAACAATTGCTATTGTGAACTCAATTTACAAATGAAGAAATTCCATTTTGTGATGACAGACTCAATATATGAACCCGGTCTTAAGTCCAGCTGGTTGCAAAGGTAGTACTCCTGTCCATCCTCCCTGGCTTCCCTGTAGTTAAGTAGGAATCAAACATTTCGCATGATTGTTAAAGAAATCCAAATGACTTGAAAGACAATGAGATGAGAGCGGAAAGGCCAAAAACTTTCTGAACTAAAACAAAACTGCTGAGAATGTTTTATACTCTGTAGCCTGGGCAACAGGACCCCCTTCTCCCAATACAGACATAAATATGAGCTAAAGGAGGATCATTGTGAAACAGAGGATAATAAACAATCTGAAATCTCTCTGGCAGCTCACTTACACTGTTGGTTGTGCTGTATTCTGTTTTTAATTAAACAGCAGAGGCTCTGTGGCTTAAACAACAGAGGTCTAGTTCTTCACAGTTTTAGAAACTGACATAAGATCAAGATGGTAACACAGATGACTTCTTCTAAGGGCCCCACTGTTAGGTGTGGCTTGAAAATGGGCTTTTTCTTTCACATGTTTTTATATGGCTGTCCTTTTGTGTGTATTTTTGTCCAATAATTTTTCTTTTTAGAAGTACTTAAGTTGCTTTGGTTGGTTAACATAAGTCCTCATTTTTAACTTAATTACCTCTATATCCAGATACAATACTATTCTGAATTGTGAGAGTTTGCATTTTAACCTACACACGGGGGGGGCAGCAATTCAGATCATACAACATGCTAAATACATAGTAAGGATATGGTATTTTATTGCCGTTGAGGTTCTATTAGTTTAGTGATATGGGAAACCTGAAAGAATTCATCTCATTCTGAGCTATTTGGATGGATGTATATTTTGTGTCCCATAGTCAGATGCTTATTTCTATCAAGCCAATTAGCATACTGGATGCAGTGTTCCACATTGTGGGTTAATTTTTACTGCAGATGAGGAAGTCTATCTTCAGAATCCTAGGAACCTGCCTGTGTCATGATTCTTTCTCTAAAATATTTACTGTCACTAACACTTGATAATGTTCTAGGATCTACTGGGTTATATGACCTAACTGGCAGCACTGCTAGCCTTAAAGTCTGAACGCTGTTCTTGTTCTAAACCTCATTCAAAACTAGTAATCCAGGGTATTCTGTGCTCTCTTCTTCATAATGGAGGGTGAAAATTATCTGTGTGAATTATTAACATTGAAAGATGGACATTTGCTGCAAATTAAGGGGTTTCAAAATATTTCAACTCTATAAATCTTGAAGGGCATCTGCCCATGTATTAATACAAGATGTCAAAGTACCTTTTTTGCATAATGTCAAAAATAGTACACATTGCCTTAGTTGAACATTTACTATTCTGTAGAACCAAGGCATGCTTATTAAAGGCCTGGTCCTTTTACTCAATTGATCTCTGTCCTTCTGATATAGAAAAGTAAAATCTCTTTATAAACTTCAAAAGATTACCTGCTTTCATTATTTGGTTTCAATTACCTGTTAACTGTTCATAGCCCCCCCCATCTATCTATCTCTGTCTCTATCTCTCTCTCTTCCTCTCTCTCAAGTTTTGATACTTTGCAGTAGTTTCCCTGACCCACATATTTTAAATATCTGACACATTGAAGCAGCCACTGATAACTGACCTCTCACTGGCAAGTTATCTCAATGTTAGTGGTGAAGAAAGGCAGGCATTTTCAGGGGCAGATTCCTCTACTACTAATGCACTACAGTAGTTATTTTCCTGTTGCTGTGATAAAAGACCATGAACAAAGGTAATTTATAGAAGAGCTAAATTGGTTCATGGTTCCAGAGGGTATTCTGGACAGCTTTAGTATCAACTTGACACACCTGGGTAGAGCGGGCCTCAGTTGGTGAATTTCTCCATTGGACTGGCTTGTGGCATGTCTATGGGGCATCTTCTTTTTGAAGCTTTTACAATTTCATTAGAATCTTAAAGAAAAATCCTCAGGGCAGGCAAGCTGTTAATCTTGGAGCTGCCTTGAGGTGATTATGGTGGAAAGAAGGAAAGAAAGACAGGATGCCATGCAGGTTTAGAGCCTGTGTGGGAGGTCAGACACATGGCTGACTTGCAGCCACATGACTGGAGTAGGAAACTTTAGAGAAAAAGCAAAGAAATACAAGAGTCTATGGGTAGCCCAAAGCCTTAAAGAAAGCAAGTTTAGTAAGAAAGGCTGAAGAAGAAAAGGAGAAATTAAGCTTTCCTGAAGAATTCAGGAAAGCAGACAGACATACAGAGACCTACATGACTGTGGCTGGTCCATGGGGTCTGTGCTAGTTCCAGGCAGGGAAAATTTGCTACATCATTAACACACCAGGTATTCCGTCCATCTATTTAGCATAATGTAAGGTGAACTTGACTTTCTAGGAGTGGTTCTATAAACAGGTAATTGACCAGTGAAACTGGAAAAGTGGTTCCTCCAACAGATATACTGGACATTTTTTATAGTCCAGACCAGTTAAATTTATGGGGATTATTGATACTCCCCCCTCTGAAGAGGTAGCCCCAAAATATTTTAGGAATTAGATAAGAGATCTCAAATATTTTTAATATTTTTGGCCTTTGGAACAGAGTATGTTGCTAAGAGTTCCAAGGACATTTTGACTTTTAGCCAAGAAAGAAACTGGTTACTTTTCTTTGGGGTCTTTTTACCCTGCCTAGCCAATTTCTACTTCCTATTCTTATCATACCATTCTCTTATGAGGTTACCCAAATTGCTGATAGGGAATCAGTACACTGACAGCTCTGGCTTCTTCCATGCTGAACAGGAACACAGGGTGAGGCAATTGGAGTACCCCTTCAGTGGGTCTATCTAAAAGACTCCCAAATTGCATAACTCTTATTTGTAGGAGGTAAAGAAAGTCCTTGACTGGTGAATAGGAGATGTGAAGGAAAAGTAAAGGCAAGAGTAGTTAAGTTCTAGACAGGAAACCAGAAAAAAGTCAGAACAAGGAAAATTTCAAATGTCCAAATTAACATCCATTGGAATTTCTTGAAAAGGGCTTCCAAAAGTATCCATCTATTGGGTTCCTCCTCATTTATCTTTTGTCTGTGAAAGCAGGACTTGAGAGTGAACTCAGGATTTGTTTTCAGGCATGTTGATAACTGTTGGAGTGGTTAGAATCAGTGTCATTTCCCTCTCAAAGGCTTCTCGATAAGGAGAGAAAACAAATTAAGCCATCATTTTAGAACAGTAGTGGGTTGTCTCTGTTAGCTACAGGTGGGCACTACAGTATTGCAGACCAAGATCTGAAGCCTTACATCTGAGTAGTATTGTCTTAATAGGAAAAAAATCAGTGAGAAACAATTGTCTAAATAACGTCTTAAGAGCTTAAGTTTAATGTCTGGGAAGTATTATCCCTTGAAGTCTTAAAGAAATATACTGATCCCTTTAACCTTTGGCTATGCTTTCCTTTTATGTGTTTAAGACCATACAGTTGGCCCAAATCAATTTATTTTTACACTTAAGGTCATTTGAGGATCTGTTCCTCAGGGGTCACATGGGCTTGGGAGAAGCTCCTGGCTCCTTTCTTTTACCAGTTCCATCTATGTGAAGACAAGTCAAATGTCCTGCTCGACTCTGGCTGGCTTCAATTGGAATCATGGAGGAAATTTTTCTCTGTGTTGACCCTCCACTTTGTAGACTGGACACTGGTTCAAGTCTATCTGGTGAGGTCTCCATGGCCTCCCTGAACAAGAGGACAGATGACTCACTGAGTTACAGGACATTTCGAGAGATATTCTATAGTCCCCTGGAACTTATTCGACCTTGGAGGGCAAGGAGCAAAAACTATCCTTTAAGTCCCTCTGACCAGATTAGTATAGGCCTCAAAGTATGGCTATTAAACACCCAAGGAGGTTAGTTACACCAATCTGGTACTATTAATTACGATGTGCTATATAAAGCTTGGGCAAAAACAAAACATTCTTAAATAAACCTTTACCAGACATTCCTTACACTAGTTGACTAAGCTATGACCTTAGAAATTTTAAGATTATCTATATATTACTTTTGTTTCATCCTTGATAAATTGTAACAAACCGGCACAGACTTTCATCACATGCTTAGGCTGATTTTTAATCTTCACACATTAATCCTTCTTAATAAAATATTTCCATTCTCATATCCTTCTAACATACTTTACCTTACTATTTTCTTTCTTAATAACCATGGTACATAATAATATTAACAAATAAATTTTTCATCTATCATGAGAATTCTTTTCCTGGGGATACTAAGCAATGTCATTCCTTTCTGAGGTTCTAGTGCCGAACCAGTGTTTGATTAAAGTTTTCCTGGGGGTGGGGTGCATCTTCTTGATTACTGAGTGATGTGAGACAATCCAACCCACTGTGAGTGGTGCCAACCCTGGGAAGGTAGGGCTATGTTGCATAAGAAAGCAGGTTGAGCATGAGCCAGAGGAGCAAGCCATGAGCAGCATTCCTCCATGGCCTATGCTTGGGCTCCTGTCTCCAGGTTCCTGCCCTGATTTCCCACCTTGGGCTCCCTCAGTGATAAACTGTGACCCTGGAGATGTAAGCTAAATGAACTCTTTTCTCCCCAAGTTGATGTTGGTCAGAGCAATTTTGTCACAGCAATGGATAAACAAACTAGAACAGAGGGATTAGAAACCATCATGGTGGGGAGGCATGGCAGCAAGCTGCAGGAGTCTAAAGCATAGAGATCACATCTTCCCCTCTAAGCACAAAGCAGAGAGTGAAATGGAAATGAGGTGAGGCTATGAACTCTCAATGCCCCTGCCCCATCATCCTCCCACCCCTATCTCCTGACATAACTTCCTCTAGTAAGACTCCACCTCCTAAAGATAACGTGACCTCTTCAAACAGCATCACCAGCCCTGAGCCAAGTATTTAAACCAGGCACCTTTCAAATGCCTGTTCTTTTATCTACAGCAAAAACTTCATTGCATAAATTGAACATGCTCAGGATTGTGGTTCAAAACAAGGACTTTCTCCATCCTAGTTACTATCAGCAATGGAATCTTTTTTGACATGCAGTAGGCTTTGCCACAATACTGTCCTTTTTTTAACTTTTAAAAAAACTGAAAATTTCATACATGCATATAAGCTGTTCTGATCAAATCCATGCCCACTTCCTCCCCTCCAACACCTCCCATATCTCCCCATCACTTTTTTCTGACAACTTAGTGTACTCTTTCA
>NW_008360321.1:2836292-2842887 GCF_000622305.1 Nannospalax galili
CATTCCCCCCTCTGAAGAAGTAACCCTAAAATCTTTCAAGGATTAGATACAAGCTCCCAAATACTTTTGACATTTTGGGCCTTTGGAACAGAGTACGTTGCTAAGACGCCCAAGGACATTTTGACTTTTAGCCAAGAAATTGGCTTCTTTTCTTTGGGGTCTTTTTACATTGCCTAGCCAATTCATACCTCCTATTCTTATCACACCATCCTCTGAAGAGGTTACCCAAGTTGCTGATAGGGATTTGGGACACAGACCATTCTGGCTTCTTCCATACTGAGCAAGGATGCAGGGTGAGGCAATTGGAGTACCCCTTCAGTGGGTTGATCTAAAAGACTCCCAAATTGCATAACTCTTATCTATAGGGAGAAAAGAAAGTCCTTGACTTGTTAATAGGGGATGTGAAGGAGAAGTAAAGGCAACAGTAGTTAGCATTACAAGTTCTAGACAGGCAACCAGAAAAAAATTCAAAACAGGGCAAATTTCAAATGTTCATGTCAGAGTATATAGGGATTTCTTGATGAGAGCTTCCAAAAGCATCCCTCTATTGGGTTCCTCCTCATTTTTCTTTTGTCTGCCAAGGCTGGGCTCTAGAGTGATGGATTCAGGATTTGCTTTCAGGTATTTTGATAGCTGTTGGAGTGGTTAGAATCCATGTCAGTTCCCTCTCAAAGGCTTCTAGATAGGGGGAGAAAACAAATTTATCTGTCATTTTAGAACAGTATTGGGTTATCTCCCTTAGCTACAGGTGGGCACTACAGACAATACTGTCTTTTTTATTTTAAGCATCCCTATTGCCAAAATCATAGAGTCATTTTCTGAAAGAAGATCATTGATTTGGAATTCTGTGCAGGATTATTAGGAAGTAATAAATTCTAAGAGTGGAAGAAACATTTTTTTTGTCAGAATACAAATTGCAATTAAATCACAACAAGGTCTTCAACATTCTTCACAGAGGTCTGAAAGAGTTGCTCACAATTATCCAAGATGTGTGGCTCTATTCAGCAGTCTGCACACCTGCCCCTATGTCATTCACTAAAGGAAGAGGGTACCTGTGAAGAAGACATTAAAATAGTTGTGGAAAGTGAAAAACAAGCTCTAAGGCTGTGAAAAGGTGTCTGCCTCAGTAGGGGAAAACATATTCTTCTTTCAAAGACCTGGGTATCATATCTCCATTGTTAATACCAAAATCAGGTTATATTTTTTATTCATAACATATACCACACAATAAAACAAATTCTTTATTAATCAAATGACAAAACTTTTATTCATTAGGAAAACACATATAGTATTTAATCTTAGCCTGTTCCCTATGTATAGTGGCCTGACTTTGTGTCACATGGAATTTCTTTGTGTTCTGTTGAGAATATGTTATAGTCATGTATTTTTTTCTTTTTTCCATTTTCTCTAAACAAATATGTGTGATAATAAAGTACATCACTCTGTTTACTCTGGGAACAAAATTATTTTAACGAACATGTATAGGGAGTCAGAATGTGCTTGTGTACCCTGAGGCTATTTGTATGTATTTAAGTATCTGACTAGGTAAAACTATGCATTTTGCAATAACAATTAAACTGATACACAAAATAAAATAAGGTAATACATGTTTATGTTAAATCAATGAACATGAGAATAAATTGTGAAGCGACAATACATGCTACAGCTACATTTGTTCGTTTACAGTGTATGACCTTCATAAGGCTGAATTTCATCAAGATAGGAATTTTATCTAACTTGTTCCTCATTTTTATTACTGTAAACAGAGCTCGGTATGTATTAAATAGTCAAATAACAGCATGTTGAGTAAATTATTTATTAAACAAAGATAAGTGTGATAACACAAGCAGGAAGTCCCTGATGACTTGACGTAACCAGAAACATATTATTGAAAGTTTAGCAATATAAAATGTGTCAGATGAGACTTATGCTAACTCAGTCTGAATCAATATTTAGAAACTCTTTAATGGATTTCTTTTTGATTATATGCATTATTTCCTCAGAAATGAAGAAAATATGTCACTATCCTTAGTAAATTTTTAAAATGTAGGATTTCCCAGTATTAAGCAAGAAAGTAACTCTTTGAAAAAAGGTATGTCGAAACGAATGCATGGAGCCATACATATGCTATTAACTTATATAAGCACATCTGTTTGAGTTCTGACTTCTACATATATCAGATTGTTATAGCTCTTTTTTGGAAAGGTACTGAATATCAAACATAGTTATTACAACCTGGGCCTGGTGGTGTGTAATCCCAGCTACTCAATAAGCAGAAGACAAGAGGATCACAAACTCAAGGTCATTACAGAATGAATCCCTGCTATCCTGGGAAACTTAGTAGCAGAGAAGATATTTGATTTGTCTTTGAATTTCTAATATGGATACTCTCTGTTTGGTGCAGTGTCTGATATACTAAACCATCAGAAAAATGTTTAGTTTGATTATAAACATTACTATTAAACTTTCTAAGTCTCAAATAGAAATAATTCTAAATATTATGCAGCAATCACTGTATGTTATCACATGCAATATCGAAAGCCCATTTAAATATATATATATATCAATCTTTATAAAAATTAATGAAGTGTCAAGGAAATAGAGGTTCTTCAAAAATGCATGTGAAAATAAATCTAAATTGGAAAAATTCTAATACAGGAATTTAGGAACAAACATCTTCAAAAATAAGATTCGTGACCTGAGGTCAGATCTCTCCTAAGTTCTTGAGCTCTATAAGTCAGACATGACTCTCCAAGTCTCCCCAGTGACTATAATCCCTGAACTTGAGTTTTTGGGTATGTCTGTGTATTTCTGCATGTAGTTGTTATAAGTGGAAATTCCAATAATCTTAGATGATTTAAGGAAATAAGCCATGTCTTAGTATATTTGCATGTGAATCTTATGATTCTTGGTATCTAGAATGATGTCTACAAAACTGTACCCTGTTAGCAAAGTCTACTAGAGGGATGCAAGAATCCCCTTTATAGAAATTCCAATAATCTTAGATGATTTAAGGAAATAAGCCATGTCTTAGTATAGGGAGGGTCTCTCTGTAGCCCCAGCTGGCCTGGAATTGCAGTGTAGATCAGGCTGATCTCGAACTCACAGAGATCCACCTGCCTCTGCCTCTCAAATGCTGATATATTTTTAACTTGTTTTATTGGTATCATTTTGCTTTATTTGGAGTCTTGAAATGGAATTTAAATCACAGAATATTCAGCTTTAAACAGTAATAGTCTTGGATAAAATGGCACCTTGCTCAATATATTGATTATGTACTAGTTATATATAATTAATAATAATTCATATTTTTCTGAAACATAAATGACACACTGGCAGCCACTGTCTTAAAAAGAAAACACCAATGGAGTGATTTATTCAGGACTTAGGTCAAGTAGTTCAACAGCACACAACTTCTAATAAATGAGATTTTTCTGTTTCTCTTTGGCTTGTTACTTTAAAATAATGTAGGTATAGTGAGGAATAGAGGCAATCAACTGATGTTTCTCTCTTTTCATCTCATTCCCAGGAAAGTAGCTCTAGATGGCAAATGGTACACATCCACTATATAGCAGATTTCAGGCATTAATTGCTGTTTATCTCACATGTTAATGTTCAAATTGACTACTCTTGGATGTTAATTGTGCTACTGTTCACATTAGGCAAGATAAAGAACCAACCTTTCTACTAATCAATCAATCAATCTATCAATCAATCAATAGGTAAAGAACATGGGGCACACACACACACACACACATATACACACACACAATAGAGTATTATTCAGCCCTTAAAAGAATAGAATCCTATAATTTTCAAAAAAAGGATGAAATCAAAGGACATTATACTAAATGCAATAGCTCAGACACACACACACAAAGAATGCCACAGAGCTTTCCTCTCTGTTACATGACTTTTTCTGGAAAAAGAAACTTTATCCAAGACAGAGCACTGATAACAGACCTGAAAAATAATTCTGCACAAGTCTGGTTTGATGAACCGGTGTACTTATTGGGATTACTTTCAAGACCGTGGGTGATCCTTGAGGAGCTACTTCATTAAAAACGTCCAGCGGCGTGGACGGTAAGGCAGGGAAGCTGCAACCCTGAAGATCCTGACCAACTTTCAGGCAGCGGCTGCTCCTGTCTCCTTTCCCTCCATAATTCTTTACTGATTCTATAACCTTAGGGAGGGATTTTTGAGTCTTGTACCATTTGAGAGTCTGCTGACCTTGGTAAGCATCAGAAAAAACAGCTACACAGCACTCCAACCACTTGCTCCAGCTCTGGTATTCTTTTTCACCTCTACTTCTGCATGTTACCTTGGAAGGAATTACATAGATATCTGGCTATTTCCTTCTGTTTGAGACTGAGCATTGGTCCACTATGCCATGGCAACTCTCATTAATTCCTGGCCTCTTTTTTTCCAATTAAAAATATTATTGAGCTTTTGTAATTTCATAAGACGTCTTATAACCCATCCATGCCCCCCATCCTCCCATTGGACCTCTTGTATTATGCCATACATGTTAAGTCCCATCTAGCCAAGCATTTGTACTTCAGTGTAAATTCATTCACTGTAGTCTAGCCAGCCCATCGTACATAAGGCATACTCTCCCTCATTCACTATCCATCAACCTCCAAGAGCACCGTCTAGTGCTGGCCACCACCCGTTTCTCTCCTCCCATCTAGGCACTTGTTTAATTGAATTGGCATGGATCCTGTGCTCAATGCCACCATTGCCACAAGTTCACATGTACAAGATTCCAGTGGCCCACAGTGGTCCCTGAGCTTGGGTGGGTGAGGTTCAATATATAAGTCCCACCCAAGAATACAATCACTCTGCAGTCTCTTATTGTTTAAAACTTGGCCAGGTTTGGGCTTTTGTGTGCATTGCACTCTGTTGTACAAGGGAATTTTACTAGTGAGCGTTAAGAGATGCATTAGATTTCTCTCTAAGCATTTCATACATGTACACAATGGATTACGATCATATTTATCCCTCACTCATGTCCGTACCTCCTCCATGATCCACCTGTATCCCAGTACCCCATCCCAACTTCATGTCCTCTTTCTTTGCTATATTCTCTTTCTTTTAAAACTTACATTATCATTATCCAAAATGTTGACCTAAAAAGTATTTATGCCATTTTTCTGGTCAGTTAAACACTCAAAAATACAATGATGGCACTCAATTTCATACTTAACAAACTGGGAAGCACAAAGCTAAAATTAATCAAGTTGCAAATTAAGTTAACAGGTGATGATCACTGAAGAAAGTTAGTTTTTATTTGCTCGGTAATTTTTCAATATTTTATACCACTAAAAATCCCCAATGTAGTTCCCAAATGAATCTATCTCTAACTTACTGTGTTGAAAGAATTCCAGGAACAGAGTATTTTGATTTCCATAATTCTCTTCTCTTTAAAATTAAATTTATTTTAAAAATTATTTAATTTTTTTCTTCTTCATTTATTTATTATTATTATTTTGTCTTTTTGATACAGAGTCTCCCTGTAGCCCCAGCTCTCCTGGAACTCACTAGGTAGACCAGACTGGCCTCCGTCTCAAAGAGATCTGTCTGCGTCTGCCTTCTGAGTGCTGGTATTAAAGGTGAATACCACTGTGCCTGACCTCTAGGACTTTGTTGTAAGAGAATAAAGCTGGGGCTAAAGAAGTGACTGAGCAGTTAAGATCACAGAGGTTAGCTTATTCATTTATTTTTATGGGGCTTTTGGCTACTCAAACATTTCCCCCTCTGAAGAGGTAACCCTAAAATCTTTTAAGGATTTGATACAAGCTCCTAACCACTTCTGAAATTTTTGGTCTTTGGAAAAGAGTATGTTGCTAAGAGGCCCGAGGACATTTTGACTTTTAGCCAAGAAACTGGCTACTTTTCTTTGGGGTCTTTTTACCTAACTACCTTGCCAATTCCTACTTCCTATTTTTATCACACCATCCTCTGAAGAGGTTAACCAAATTGCCAATAGGGAATCGGGACGCAGACGTCTCTAGCTTCTTCCATGCCGAACAGGAACACAAGGTGAGGCAATTGAAGAATCCCTTACCCCTTCAGTGGGTCTATATAAAAGACTCCCAAACTGCATAACTCTTATCTCTAAGGGGAAAAGAAAGTCATTGAATCATGAATAGGAGATGTGAAGGAGAAGTAAATGCAAGAGTAGTTAGCATTACAAGTTCTAGTCAGAAGCTAGAAAAAACTCAGAACAGGGCAATTTTCAATTGTTCATATGAGATCCATTGGAATTTCTTGACAAAAGCTCCCAAAAGCATCCCTTTATTGGGTTCTTCCTCATTTTCCTTTTGTCTTCCAAGGCTGGACTCTAGAGTGATGGATTCAGGATTTGCTTTCAGGTATTTTGATAGCTGTTGCAGTGGTTAGAGTGAGTGTCAGTTCCCTCTCAAAGGATTCTAGATAGGGGGAGAAAACAAATTTATCCAACATTTTGGAACAATAGCTGGCTGTCTCCCTTAGTTCCAATTGGGCACTACAGTATTGGAGACCAAGATTTGAAGTCTTACGTCTGAGCATGACTTTCTGGTTAGGAACAAAATCATCAATGAGAAATAATTGT
>NW_008360321.1:2843118-2843482 GCF_000622305.1 Nannospalax galili
AAGATAAGTCAAAGGTCCTGTTCGACCATGGCTGGCTTCACTTGGAAGCATGAATGAGATGTTTCCTCCGAGTTGACCCTCCTCTTTGTAGACTGGACACTGCTTCAAGGCCATCTGGTGGGGTCTCCATGTCCTCCCTGAATAAGAGGACAGATGACTCAACAGTATTAAAGGACATTTTGAGACATGTTCCATAGTTCCCTGGAACTTAGTCGACCTTGTAGGGCAAGGGGCAAAAACTGTCCTTTAAGTCCCTCTGACCACATTAGTGTAGACCCTAAAATATGGCTGTTAAACATCCAATAAGGTTAGTTCCACCAGTCTGGTACTTTTAATTATCATGTGCTATGTAGATTTACCTGCA
>NW_008360321.1:2843701-2846354 GCF_000622305.1 Nannospalax galili
TTTATTTAATAACCACATGATTAGAAGAAGCATTTCATTACAGCATTAACATATTCAATAGCAATTTCCAGAGCAAAGATGCATCTCTTTCAAAATTGGCTGCAAATTTTTAGCTTCACAGTTGAATTAATACAGTTATACAATATTGAGCTCAGTATAAACCCTATAAGACATAAAATTGAATGAGTTTTTAACCTTTAAAAAAGATCTCCATTTAATTTAAAAATATACTGTTTCTTACAGAAAGACTCATTGTTTTTGCTAATAACACTGTGATGTTGGAACATGTGTCTCTAATCTTTATGTATCTGATTATTGCTAGTCATAAGTAGTTGCACTTGGATTCTTGGTACCTGTGTATGTCTATAAATTCATCAGGTAGAATTCAATGATGTTTATCACCTCTACTAATTAACATGATGCAAGTTTTTATGCTTCCTCCTCAACTATAATTCATTTTTTCTAATCTGTTAATTTGGTGTGTGTGTGTGTGTGTGTGTGTGTGTGTGTGTGTATCACACAGAACATCCCAAACCATCTTATTCAACAGACTCAATTCCCATAGCCTACGGCACCCCCCTACCAGAGCCCATATACTGTGTCATCCCTGCTACTGTCCACAGTGTTTTTGGAACCCCCTGCCATTCCCCACTATTTGTCCATCTAGTGAATCTAGTCAGCCTATCTAGAGGTCTTTGTTTTAGGAAGGTCAGCTGTTCCTCATCTAGCAGCAATCAGTTGTTAATATTCTTTAGACAAGATTGGGGTCTGCAGTTCATTTTCCTAGTTCTATGCTGGGTTACTATCTGGGAGTCCCTTGGGCAACCCTGGCCAACAACTCAAAAGAAGGTATCTCCTATCTGGCATTGTTGCTTGTTATGTAGCCTTTAGCTATGCATATAGACTCTTAAAAAATTATATTGGCCTCTCCCGGGTAAGTCCATTGTGCCCTCCTCACCGTCACATCTCCCCTGTCGGTCTCTCCTCCTAGCCTGGGTCCTTTCCCATTTCTTGTCTTGGAGCTCCAGACACCTGGGGAACCACTACTGCTTCCTGATCCTTTTCATCAAGACCAACTCAGTGCCTTCTCTTGTTCCCAGGAGCACTGCTCTGGGCCTGGCACTGCCCTCATCTCCCTCTGCCTCCCTGGGCTGCAGGACCTGCAGCAGGCCTTTCTCCTACCCAAAGACCTCTCTCCGGGTAAGTCCATTGTACCCTTCACACCTTGACTCCCCCAGCCTCATTCACCCTCCATCTCCCCCACCAATCTCTCCTCCTAGCCAGGGTCCTGTCCCATTCCTTGTCTTGGCTTACCAGACACCTGGGGAAACATCACTGCTTCCTGATACTTTGCATCCAGACCAACTCAGTGCCTTCTCAGGTCCCCAGGAGCACTCTGGGCCTGGTCCCATCCTCACTCCCTCTACTTCCCTTGGCCTGCACCACCACCCACCAGCCTCTTTCTGGGACGCTGGTAGGGGGGTGATCTTTCATCTTCCTGATCCTATAAATACAGACTAACCCAGCTCCTCAGTGCAGTACCCAGGACCCCTTGGGGCCACTTGCTGACTCCTTCTGTCTTTGAATCTGTGAGTGGCACCTAGACGAGCATCTTTCCTGGGCCCAGCTCCCAGGCCAGTCCAATCCCCAAATTCCAGAGGACAACATTTTCCTGGAGGGATACAGACCTTAGGAGAAACCCTGAGAGCATCTAATCCTCATCTCATTTGGGCCTCTGTGGGAACTCATGAAGACAAAAGCAATCTGGCCACTCCAATATAAAATCAAAAGAGAGAACCAGAAGCTTAGACAAACCAGCTTTTCATGCCCAAAAAGTAAACCACAAACACATATAAATTTCACACAAAAAAAGCAGACCTAAACTTGAAGGCTTGAGTCTCACACAAGAATCAGAAACTACAAAAGAAATTCACCTGTCAAAATCACAGAGAAAAAATAATAACATGAAAAAACAAAATGACATATCCCCACCAAATACCAATAGTCCTCTAGAGGAGTACAATGAAAACCCCCTAGAGATAATGGAGGACATGGAACTCAAAATAAAAAACAAGATAAAATAATTCAGTGAATTTAAAAAACACACAAAGAAATCAACTGAAGGAAGATAGGGATAAATTTCTGAATGAATTCAGAAAATAGAAATATTGAAGAATGCTCAGGCTGAAATGAGGAAGGAAGTGAAACACTCAGTAAGCCAATTAGAATTGACAGGAGAAAGCCTCACAAATAGGATGAATGAAATGGAAAACAGAATATCAAGATTGGAAGATAAAGTGGAATAAAGTGGACGAACTAGACCACACAAGCAAAGATTACGAAAAATTTAAGGAATCACAAGTATGGTATATGCAGGAATTGTGTGACACCATAAAAAGACCAAACCTACAAATCATAGGCATACAGGAAGGAGAAGAATCCCAAGAAAATGGCATGGAGCAGATCTTCAACAGAATTGTGGAAAAATTTTCCCAAAATTAAAGAAAGAAATTCCCATACAATACAAGAAGCATATAGAACACCAAACAGACAGGACCAGAAAAAAAACCCTCCATGGCACATCATAGTAAAAACACTAAAGGTACAGAACAAAGAGACAATACTGAAAGCAGGAAAATAAAAACAAGTCAGA
>NW_008360321.1:2846710-2849040 GCF_000622305.1 Nannospalax galili
CTATATCAAGAATGTAAACAGAAATAAAAATGACAGGATTTAATACTCATCTTTCATTAATAACTTTAAATATTAAAGGACTGAGCTCCCCAGTCAAAAGACACAGACTAGGTGAAAGGATTGACAGAAAACCCATCTTTTTGTTGTCTGCAAGAAATTCATCTCACTTTCAAAGGCAGACACTATCTCAAAGTGAAAAGATGGAAAAAATATACCAAGCAAATGGCACTAAGAAAAAAGAAGGCATAGCAATTCTAATATCTGACAAAATAGACTTTAAACTAAAACTAATCAGAAGAGACAAAGAGGGGCACTTCATTCTGATCAAAGGGACAATGAATCAAGAAGATATTACAATCATGAACACATATTCACCAAATTCTGGTGCACCCAAATTCATAAAACAATACGACAGGACTTTAAGACCCAGATTAATCCCAACTCATTAATATTAGGGGACTTCATTGTCCCACTATCTACATTAGATAGGTTAACAGGGCAGAGAGTTAACAGAGATACATCTGAATTAAACAACGCCATACATCAAATGCATTTAACAGGCATCTACCGAGTATTCCACCCAAGCACCAAAGGACATGTTTTCTACTCAGCACCCCATGGAACCTTCTCCAAAATCGACCATATACTGGGGCACAAAACTAACCTCACCAAATACAAAAAGATTTAAATAATTCCATGCATTCTATCAGATCACAATGGAATAAAGCTTACAATCAACACCAGAAGAAGCCCTAATCACCACTCTACCGAGTATTCCACCCAAGCACCAAAGGACATGTTTTCTACTCAGCACCCCATGGAACCTTCTCCAAAATCGACCATATACTGGGGCACAAAACTAACCTCACCAAATACAAAAAGATTTAAATAATTCCATGCATTCTATCAGATCACAATGGAATAAAGCTTACAATCAACACCAGAAGAAGCCCTAATCACCACATGAACACATGGAGATTAAACAACACACTCCTGAATGATGAATGGTTCAAAAGAAAAATTAAGGAAGAAACAAAAGTATTCCTGGAATTAAATGAAAAGGACAATACAACACAACAAAACCTCTGGGACATGCTGAAAGCGGTTCTTAGAGGAAAGTTTATAGCTCTAAGTGCCTTCATCAAAAAATCGGAAAGCACACAAATAAATGACTTAACACTGCAACACAATACACTTGAAAAGCAACAGAAAACAAAACCCAAACCAAGCACACAAGAAGAAATAACAATAATCAGGGCAAAAATTAATGAAATTGAGACAAAGAAAACAATACAAAGAATCAACAATTCCAAGAGCTGGTTCTTTGAAAAGATAAACAAAATTGACAGACCGCTAGCCCAGTTAAGCAAAAGAAAGAAAGAGCACCTCCAAATTAACAAAATCAGAGATGAAAGGGGAAACATCACAACAGACACAAGAAAGAAACAGAACATTATAAGGGAATACTTTAAAAACCTATATGCTGGTAAATTTGAAAACCTAAAAGAAAGGGACGGGTATGTAAAGGCATGGGAACCACTAAAACTAAACCAAGAAGAGATTAACAGCTTAAACAGACCTGTAACACATAAGGAAATTGAAACAGTAGTATAAAACCTCCCAACTAGAAAAATCTCAGAAAGAGATGGATTTACAACAACCGAAATGGAGGGAGAACTTCCAAATTCCTTCTATGAAGCCAGCATAACTCTAATACCAAATCCAAGTAAATATACTGCCAAAAAAAGAAAACTATTAACCCATATCCTTAATGAACATAGATGCAAAAATTCTCAGCAAGATACTTACAAACTGCATACAAGCACATCAAAAAGATCATCCAACATGATCAAGTCGGCTTTATCCCAGAGATTCATGGATGGTTCAATATATGTAAGTCAATAAACATCATAAATCATATAAATGGGCTCAAAGGCAAGAACCACATGGTTTTCTCAATAGATGCAGAGAAGGCCTTTGACATAATTCAATTTGCATTTATGTTCAAAGCCCTAGAGAGAACTGGACTAGAGGGAACATACCTCAGCATAATTAAAGCCATATATAACAAATCTACAGATTTGTTATTTCCCTTGAAATCAAGAACCAGACAAGGCTGTCCACTTCTCTTTAACGTAGTACTTGAAACTCTTGCAAGAGCAATAAGACAGGAGAAGGAAATTAAAGGAGTAATAATTGGAAAAGGGAGATCAAATTATCCCTTTTGCAGATGATATGATATTACATCTAAGAGACACCAAAAATTCCTCCTGAAAACTCCTTGAAATTATTAACATGTTCAGTAAAGTGACAGGTTAGAAAATTAACCT
>NW_008360321.1:2849161-2850662 GCF_000622305.1 Nannospalax galili
ATGAAAATTTTAATCTTTAAAGAAAGAGATTGAGGAAGACATCAAATGATGGAAGGACATCCCATGCTCATGGATTGAAAGAATATTGTGAAAATCACCAGCCTACCAAGAGTTAATTATAGATTCAACAACATGAAAATCAAAATACCCATGACATTTTGCATAGAATTAGAAAAACAAAAAACTATCCTAAGATTCATATGGAAGCACAAAAGACCACAGATAGCCAAAGCAACCCGGAGCACTAAGAGCAATACCAGGGAGATTACTATACCAGATTTTAAACTGTATTACAGAGCTATAGTCATAAAAACAACATGGTACTGGCACAAAAATAGACCCATAGATAAATGGAACAAAATTGAAGACCCAATTTGGAGGTCCGAGCTCTGATCTGAAATCAACTCAGAGCTGGCACAGGATGCCTCAGTTCCCTGGGAACTTGGATGTTCTTCTTCTGCAGTTACTCCTTTCATGAGACTGACTGTTTCTTGAACCCTATTAAACATACCTAAGTAAGCTTGTATATCAAAGCTGTGTAGCTAATAAAGTTATAAGTAAAGAACAGAATGTTTTATAAGCACAGAAGGACAGATACGATTCCAAAAAGGGCTGAGTCCTGGGAACATGAAGGTACTGCAAATATCATGAAGGTACTGTAAACATCATGATGAGATAATTTGGCTTGAGATGAACATTTTCTCTTCCTCTTGTAGTACTATAAATAAGGTTGCTTCTTAGAATAAAGTATGCATTGGTTCACACTCCACTGCATCCCATGCATCCTGATTTCTCCTGCACCTATACCTCGGAGTCCCCAAGCCCATCAGGCTCAAATAGTGGTCACTGAACCATGACAACCCAAATATGAGTAAATGCAATTTTAGCCACCTGATATTTGACAAAGGGGCCAGGAATATTCACTGGAGGAAAGACAGCACGTTCAGCAAATGGTGCTGGCAAAACTGGATCTCCACTTGTAGAAGAATGAAACTAAAACCCTATCTTTCACCCTGCACAAAAGTCAATTCCAAATGGCTCAAAGACCTCAATGTAAAGCCTGAAACTCTGAAACTATCAGAAGAAAACATTAGGAAAAACCTACAAGACATAAGTGTAGGAAAGGATTTTTCTAAATCGGACACCAATTACTCAGGAAACAAAGGCAAGAATTAACAAATAGGAGCTCCATTGTGTAAACATACCACATTTTTGTTAACCACTCATAAGTTGAGGGGCACTTAGGTTGTTTCCATCTCAGCTATTGTGAAAAGTGCAGTAACAAACATGGCTGTACAAGTGTTCCTACAATAGGATGAGTCCTTTGGGTATATGCCAAGCAGTGCTATAACAGTGTCATGTAGTAGGTTCATTTTTAGTTTTTTTGAGATGTTTCTTAGCCATCTTTATTTCTTCCTTTGAGAACTCTCTGTTTAGATCTTTAGCCCATCCTTTAATTGGGTCATTTCACTTCTCGATTGTTTATTTTTTGAGTTCTTTA
>NW_008360321.1:2850838-2851745 GCF_000622305.1 Nannospalax galili
ACCCAATTTACAAAATCCTTTACTACACCTATCTCTTGTAAGTTACTGCCAATATTTTCTTCTAATATTTTCAGTGTTTCTCATTTCACACTGAGGGTTTTCATCCATTTGGAGTTGACTTTTGTGCAAGGTGAAAAATATGAATCTAGTTTCATTCTTCTACTGGTGGAGATCCAGTTTTTCCAGCAACATTTGTTGAAGATGCTGTCCTTTCTCTATTGTGTGTTCTTTACACCTTTGTCAAATATCAGGTGTCTGAAATTGCATGTACTCAGGTTTGGATCTTCAATGATGTTCCGTTGATCTATGCATCTATTTTTGTGCCAGTACCATGCTGTTTTTATGACTATAGCTCTGCAATAAACTTTGAGATCTGGTATAGTAATCTGCCTAGCACTGCTCTTTGTGCTCAGGGTTGCTTTGGCTATCTGGGGTCTTTTGTGTTTCCATATAAATTTAAGGATTTTTTTCTAATTCTGTGAAGTGAGTCATGGGGATTTTGATTGGGATTGTATCGAATCTATATATTGCTTTAGGTAGCATGATAATTTCACAAAATTAATTCTTCCAATACATGAGCATGGGAGGTCCTTCTATCTCCTGGTGTCTTCCTCAATCTCTTCTTTAACCATTTAAAAGTTACATTGTAGAGATCTTTGGTGTCTTTGGTCAGATTTATTCCAAGATATTTTAATTTTTTTTTGCAGCAATTGTGAATGGGAGCATTTTCCTATATTCTTTCTCTAATTGCTTGCTATTGGTATGTAGAAAGTCTACTGGTTTTTGTAGATTGATTTTATAACCTGCCACTATACTGAAAGTGTTGATCTGTTCTACAAGTTTTCTGGTGGTACTTTTGGTATCTCTTAGGTATATTATCATATCATCTGCAAAAAGGGATAGTTTG
>NW_008360321.1:2851800-2888023 GCF_000622305.1 Nannospalax galili
TGGACTCAAAAGTTTCAAGCACTATGCTGAAAAGGAGTGGAGATAGTAGACATCCTTGTCTGGTTCCTGATTTTAATGGGAGTGTTTTCAGTTTTTCTCCACTTAGAATAATATTGGCTGTGGGTTTGTTGTATATAGATTTAATTATGTTGAGGTATGTTCCCTCCAGTCCACTTCCCTCTAGGACTTTGAACCTAAATGCATGATGAATTTTGTCAAATACCTTTTCTGCATCTATTGAGATGACAATGTGGCTTTTGTCTTTGAGTCCATTTATATGATTAATGATGTTTATTGACTTGAGTATATTGAACCATCCCTGCATCTTTGGAATAAAGCCTACTTGGCTTGGAAGTATTTTCTTGAGAATTTTTGCATCTATGTTCGTTAAGGATATGGGTCTATAGTTTTCTTTTTTAGTTGTGTCTTTACCTAGCTCTGGTGTTAGAGTGATGCTGGCTTCATAAAGGAATTTGGGAGTTCTCCCTCTATCTCTATCGTTTTGAATAATTTAAGTATTATTCGTTGGAGTTCTTCTTTAAAAGTCTGGTAGAATTCTGCTGTAGCTCCATCTGGGCCTGGGCTTTATTTAGTTGGGAGGCTTTGTATTACTGTTTCGATTTCCTTATATGTTATGGGTCTGTTTAAACTGTTGATCTCTTCTTGGTTTCACTTTAGTGGTTCCCATGAGTTTAGATATCCATCCTTTTTTTTAGATTTTCAGATTTAGTAGTGTATAGGTTTTTATAATATTCCCTTATAATGGTCTGAATCTTTTGGGTATCTGTTGTGATGTTTCCCCTTTCATCTCAGATTTTATTTATTTGTATTTGCTTTTCCTTCCTTTGGTTAACTGGGCTAAGGGTCTATCTATCTTGTTTAGCTTTTAAAAGAACCAGCTATTAGATTCATTGGTTCTTTGTATTGTTTCTTTGTTTCTTTTTCATTAATTTCTGCTCTGATTTTTGTTATTTCTTCTCTTCTGCTTGGTTTGTGTTTCATTTATTTGCCCAGTATGTGGTCAATTTTTGAAAAAGTTCCATGGGCTGTTCAGTAGAAAGTGTATTCTTTGGTGCTTGGGTGGAATATTTAGAAGATGTCTTTTAGGTCCATTTGATGTATGGCATCATTTAATTCAGACATCTCTCTGTTAATTCTTTGTCCATTTGACCTGTATAATGGAGACAGTGGTGTACTGAAGTTCCCTACTATTATTGAGTTGGGGTTAATGTGTGTCTTAAAGTCCTGTAGTGTTGTTTTTATATATTTGGGTGCATCAGAGTTAGGTACATATATGTTAAGATTGTAATATCTTCTTGGTTAATTGTTCCCTTGATCAGAATGAAGTGACCCTCCTTATCTCTTCTGATTAGTTTTACTTTGAAGTCTATGTCGTCATATATTAGAATTGTAGCCCCTGCTTGTTTCTTAGTGCTATTTGCTTGGAATATTCTTTTCCATCCTTTGACCTTGAGGTAGTGCCTGTTGCTGAAGGTGAGATGGGTTTCTTGCAGACAGCAAAGAGATGGATTTTGTTTCTTAATTCATTCACTTAGTCTGTGTCTTTTGACTGGGGAGTTGAATTCATTGATATTTGAGGTTATTATTGAAAGATAAGTATTGGTTGCCGTTGTTTAATTGCTGTTTGTGTTCTCGGTCTAATTTTGTGTTTCCTCAATTATACCTCTATTTATATTCTTTAGCTGCCCATGAGGTATAGTTGTTTCACTCTGCTCTCTCTATTACTTCAAGTATTCTTTGAAGGGATGGCTTTGTGGACATGTATTCTTTCAGGCTATTCGTGTCATGGAAGATTTTTCTTTTCCCCTTAACTATAATAGACATTTTTGCTGGATATAGTGTTCTGGTCTGGCATCTATCGTCATGTAGAACTGCTCCAGGCTCTTCTGGCTTTCACAGTTTGCATTTGTAAGTGAGCTGTAATTCTGATGGGCTTTCCTTTGTATGTGACTTGTTGTTTTTCTTTTGCTGCTTTCAGTACTCTCTTTGTTCTATACATTTAGTGTTTTTCTATGATATGTTGTGGGGAGTTTCTTTTCTGATCCTGTTATTTGGTGTTCTATGTCCTTCCTGTATTTGTATGGGGATGTCTTAATTTCGGGAAATTCTTTTCTACAATCCTGTTTAATATTTGGTCAACACCATTAACCTGAATTTCTTCTCCTTCCTCTATTCCTGTGATCCATAGACTTGGTCTTTTCATGGTGTACTGCATCTTTTGCATATTCCGTTCCTGTGGTTTTCTTTTTTAATTTTCCATTATCTTTGCTTGAATGGTCCAGTTCTTCAACTTTATCCTCCAGTGTTGAAATTCTGTTTTCCATTTCATTCATTCTAGTGGTAAGGCTTTCCCCTGTTGTTTCAAGTTGACTTACTGAGTTTTGCTCTTCCTTTTTCATTTCTGCCTGAGTTTTCTTCAATGTTTGTATCTCTTTTGTGAATTCATTCAAAAGTTTATCCTTATCTTCTTTTAGCTCTTTGATTTGTTTGTTCATGTGTTCTTTAAATTTGTTGAATTCCTTGATCATATTTATGATTGTTCTTTTAAATTCAGTGTCCTGGGTTATCTCTAATTTTGGCAAGTGAATTTCTTTTGTTATTTATGATTCTGATATGAGAATTAAGTTGAAGTATGCTTCTGTTTGTATTATATGGGTACCTAGATCCTTTCTTTACTGGTTAGGTAAAGCTGGTTGGCACAGGGTTCAGGTTCTCTCAGGTTTAATTTGCAGGGAACTGATGGATTCAGGTCATATATTCAGAAGCCACAAGCCCAGTTCAGGCTCCAGTTAGGTACACTCAGGCTTCCTTCATCACATGGAAGCAGAATCTGGGTGCTCTCAGGCAGTCCCCTGATTTCTCAGCCCCTATGCCAGAGGGAGGACAGAACTCAGCACTCTCTGGCAGTCTACTGAGATTAGAGCTGCTATACCATTGGAGGTTGAAACCCACCCTCTCAGGCTGTCTGCTAGTATTTCAGCCTTAACCTACCAAAGCCAAGTCTACCCTGGGGCCTTGAGAAGGACCTCACAAAATCGCAGGTAGGGGGATGGGTATTATTATTATTTTTTTTAATGTCAAGAATCACAGATTTATCTAAAGTAAGTTTAGTATGGAGTGAGTTTTTTCACTTGACTACTGTGGACTTTTGCACAGACAAAGACCAATAGTAAAGAAGCATTAGCTATCCATATAAAAGAAAATGTTTAAAGTATTATAAAATGTTTTTAAAACATGAAAATTAAGGGAGATGGAGAGATGATTCAGCAGTTAAGAGAACTGGCTGCTCTTGCAAAGAACCCACGTTCAATTCCCAGGACCCACATGGCAGCTAACAACTGTCTGTAACTCCAGTTCCAGGGTATCTGATGCCTTTCTCTGACATATAAAGGCATTGCGTGACACAGGTGCACTTGCATGTAGACAATACACTCACATATGTAAAACAAAAGTAAGTATTTTTTAAAACATGAAAGTTATTTAAAGTAGAAATATGCCAATGAGTTACTTTTCTTTTGGAATTTTTGTTTATTTTTATTATTTTTAATTATATGTATGATTTATGTCTGTTAGGGGAGATGTGCACATAAGTGCAGCCTTGCCCATGGAGGCTAGAGGTGTCAGATCTCCCTAGAGCTGGGGTTAAAAGCAGGTTTGAGCCACCTGACATGGATTCTGGGAACCAAATTAGGGGTCTTCTGCCTGAGCGGTACACTCTCTTAGCCACTCTGTCTAGCTCCACCACTAAATTTTTAAGTGGTCAGTAAACCATAGAATGAAGTTAAAGATAACTGCTTTGAAAGAAATGCAAAGGCATTTATGTCTAAATGGGGAACAACGGAGTACTTCAGCATCACCAGTGTGCCTTAGAAACTAAAGGGAAAAAGATAATTTAGTAGAAAAATGAATCAACTATTTCATCCAAAATTCACCAAATAAATATAAGTGAATACAAATTTGCAGAACTTTTCTTGTTAGAATAAGTAAGCATTTTGTTAATTTTCAGTAGGTAAGAAATATTAGCAAAAAAGTGGTATTTGGACCAAAGAGATTAGAATTTGAGCTTCACCTGCAGCGTTCTACCAACAGGTGCACATGCCTTTTCAGATTGTTTTCTAGTTCTGTGAAGAACGTCACTGGTCTTTTGATAGGAATCACGTTGATTCTATAGTATGGACATTTCACAATATTGATATTCTCTTCACGGTCATAAAGTATCTTTTATTTCTTCATGTTCTCTTTGGTTTATTTCATCAGTGTTTTATCATTTTATTATAGAAATATTGCATGCCTTTGATTATTGTATATGATTTATATAATAATCTCTGTCTAGGTATCTTGCAGATGTTTCACATAAGATTATTTTCTCAATCTTTTTTTGGTCAGTAAATTTGCTATCAGTACATATCATCTGTAATTAGAGATGAATTTTACTTCCTCCTTTCCAATTTAGGTGAGTTTTATTCCTTTCTTGTTCCTGACCAGGACGTCCAGTACTGTTCGGAGTTAAAGAGGTGAAAGTAAACATCTTGTCTTGCTGCTTCCATAGCTAACTCATTCAGGGTTTTATCATGAGCAGGTACTGAATGTTACCAAGTCCTTTTTCTGAATCTGTTGAGATAATTATACATTTTTTGTGCTTTGTTCTGTTGATGACATATATCAAGTTTCCTTTGTATGTGTTAAACCACCCTGACATCCTTGGGATAAATCCCACTTTGTCATAGTTAAATGTACTGTTCAATTTGGCTTGCTAGTATTCTGTTGAGGATTTTTAATTCTTTTCATTAGGTAATTGGTCCGTTGCTTTTTGTGTTGTGTCTTTTGTAAGTTTTTGGTCTCTTGGGATGAGTCAGATGAATTCCCTCCTCTTTAATTTTTTAGAGCAATTTAAGGAGCATTAGTATTGGTTCTTCTCTGAGTGTTTAGACTTCAGCAGTGAGGCATATGGTTCTGGGCGTTTGTTTGAGGAGTAACTTTTTTTTTTTTTTTTGTCTTTTTGAGACAGGGGCCCCCTTTAGTCCCAGCTGACCTGAACTCACTATGTAGATCAGGCTGGCCTCGAACTCACAAGGATCCGCCTGCCTCTGCCTTCCGAGTGCTGGGATTAAAGGCCTGTGCCCCCACGCCCGGCTGAGGAGAAACTTTTTATTGCTGTGCAGTCTCGTTACTCCTTATTACTCTTTCAGTGTTTTCTGTTTCTTCTTTATTTAGTCTTGATTCAGTACACATATCCCAGAATTTGTCCCTTTATTTTTTTCACGTGTGTTGGCATATCATCGCTTTAAATCTGTTAGTCCTTTTTGTTAATGTGGTATCCTTTTTTTTGTAATTCAACTCTAATAGTAATTTAAAATCCAGAAACTATATACGATGACTGAAAAAATGTCACAGTTTAAATGTGTGTTTTATGATTAACATTTATTATAAAGAGAATTTATATGAATTTTGAAACTTCAGGCTTGTATAGAATTCCAAGATGGAATGTGAGGAGTGGTCTCCCCCACATTTTCTATTCCCATTTCTTCCCTGACACTGTCCATAACTGTACATCTCTGTCACCAATTATTTTTAGTTTTATTTTACCATTTTATTTAATTTTAATTTCTTTGAAAAGTTCATGGATGAGCACAGTATTTATATAATTTACACATCTCTCTCTCCCCTCTGTCTCCACCCATGTCCTCCTCACACTCCCTATCAATTTTGTGACTTCTTATTTAATTATTGTTGTTACACGCATATGTACATATGTATTATAAATATGCATTTATAATCTGCTGAGTTCATTTAGTGGTTCCTCTTTGTCAGTGTATTTAGGGCTGACATTTGGCATCAGATGAGGGCTGACATTTGGCTATCAGGGAGCTTATCCTTGGAGAAAATGGATTCTCCTTCCCTCAGCAGAGTCTGATTACCTGTAGCTCTTCGTCCAGAGGTGGGACTTTATGAATTTTTCCTCATTCACAATGGTGTGTCAACTGGTGTCATTATGCAAGACTTGGCAAAGATATTGTGGCAATTTCATGGGTTCAACTTCCTTGTCATGTCCTTTAAAAATGAGAATGAGAATAAAATTTCAATGTAATGGGAGCTCAAGAAATGAGTTGTGGAAGAAAGGTAGATTTTTTTTTAAAAAATTATTATTTTTATTTTATGTGCATGCATGTATTGCCTGAATGTAGGTAAGTGCACCTGTGTCATGCAATGCCCACAGAGGTCAGAAGAGGCTGTCGGATCCCCTGGGACCAGAGTCATGGACAGTTGTTAGTTGCCTTGTGGGTGGTGGGATTCAAACCCCGGTCTTCTGCAAGAATAACCAGTGTTCTTAACCACTGAGCAATCTCTCCAGCCCAAGAAAGGTATATTTTAGTTTCAAGAGAATTTCAATTCCAGTGGCAGAAGGCCTGCAGAGAGGAGGCTGTAGGAACATAAAGGTAAGGTTTCCATTGTAACTCTGGAAATGAATTGGCTATCCACTCCTCAGATATAGAATTTATGACAGAAAGACAAATTTCAGACTACTCACTGTTGGAAAAATCATTACCAATGCATACTAGGCAAATATAGCATAGTGTATGTACACTACTGTGATAAGGTCAAACAGTAAATAACAACAACAGAGAGTCATCCTTTTATTAAAGGTTGTGATAGGCAATTACTATCAATATGGAATGAGAGTAAGCCCTCCATTGATGGGCAAACATTGCCTTTAGCATTGTGACCAGGGACACACAAGCTTGCAACACCAGCACTGGGCTTATAGAAATAGGGTACGATGTAGCTAAACAATGTGATGCTATTTGCTGGGAATTTGGCAGAGAAAAATAAGTGCATAAAATGTTAGTGTAATTAAAATACAAAGTCTGTTTCTAAGTTAGACTATTAAATATTTTAATAATACAACAAAAAAAGTTTTGTTAATGTCAGCATATGCTGAAACTGAAATGCTTGTTTGTTTTCCTTATTATTTGCTTTTTCAAATACACACAATCACACAGGTGTTTTTCCTCCCCCAGGGAAAAATATACTAGACTTATATGTTTTCATTGAACACAAGAAAATTACAATATTTTGTATTTTGTATTATAATTTTGTTTAATTTTTAAATGATTCATTTATATTTTGTGTATATGAATATTTGCTTGCTTTTCTATATATGTACGATATGCTTCCCGGTATCTAAATGAAGGTCAAAAGAAGATGCTGGTTCCCCTGAAAGTGGAGTTACAGAAAGTTGTGAGCCACCGTGTGGGTGCTTGGACTCAAACTCGGGTCCTCTCTAAGAACTGTTAGTGTTCTTAACCACTGAGCCATCTCTCAACCCCCTTGTATTGTACTTTTAAAATAATAATCAAATTAAGACATATAAAAATCTCAGTGTATGTGCTGCATTTTGGCTGGAATAAAAAATATTTCACCATTTGAAATTTTCACCAATTTTATAATATTTACTGAGAGCTCTTCTCCCTGCCTGGAACAGCTATAGATCATCAGCAAGCTAGGCCAAAAGTAAAGCAGAGAGAGGCTGATGTACCCCCAAACAATGATATCCTTTGAGTTTACTTACTTATCGACTAATTTGTTCTTTGTGGGGGACATGTGTGCCACTGTGCATGTGTGGAGACCAGTAGACAACTTGGAGCCAGTTTTCTTCCACCATGTGGGCTTTGGGAATCAAACTCAAGTTGTCAGATTTGGCTATACATTAGGTGCTTTTCTCTTGGTGTGATAAAACGTCTGACCAAGGCAAGTTATAGAAGGAAGAGTGAATTTGGATTTTGGTTTCAAAGGGTTAGAGTCCATAGTGGTGTGGGAGGTATGCCAGCAGAAAGCTGAGTGACCACATCTGTAAGCAGGTACAGGGCTCAAAGAGAGACTGGAAGTCCAGCAAGGCTTAAGAATTCTCAAAGCCTGGCTCCAGTGAGTGACAGGCTTACTGTAGTAAAGTCATACCCTTTAAAGGTTCCATAACCCTCACTAAACAGCACCACAAATTGGGGTATAGAAATAGTTGGAGCCTCAGAGGGACAGTCTCATTCAAACCAGTAGAAGCTGCAATTGCCCTTAACCTGCTGATCATCTACCCAATCCCCCAGTCTTACTCATTCTTGTTACAAAATCCTCATCCAATTATGTTCAGTATTTTTTTTGTCTTTCCAGATATTGACATACATATAACCCATGGCAAACACTAGCCTGTACAGAATCAGAATTCTTAGAAAACCAGGACTACTTGTACCGTCTTCTATAAGAAGAGAAGCAAATTTCTGTAGTAGCAGAGACTTTAGAATTACATGATAATCCCTCACTATTACCTTCACCATCAATAAAGCTATCTTTAAAAAAATATATTTTATAGCTGGGTGTGGTGGCACATGTCTTTAATCCCAGCCCTTGGGAGACAGAGGCAGGTGGATCTCTGTGAGTTCAATGCCAGCCTGGTCTCCATAGTGAGTTCCAGGACAGCTGGGGCTACAGGGAGACCCTATCTCAAAAAAAAGGTATTGTTTTTATTTTATGTATCTGGGTGTATTGTTTGCATGTGTGTACATGCAATTGTGTAGTGCAATGCCCACTGAGGTCAGAAGAGGGCATCACATCTCCTGGAACTGGAGATACAACCGTTGTTAGATGCCATGTGGGTGCTGGGAATCGAACCTGAGTCATATGCAAGAGCAGTCAGTGCGCTTAACCTCTGAGCTGTCTTTTCAGCCCAATAAAGCTATCTTAACTAGACCTCACAGCCTCAGGAAATCAGTAATACTGTACATCTATTCCTTCAAAAATCTCCAGGGACAAATCAATCAATGGTTCAACCCAGCCCTAAAATCTAATAACCATAGCGATCAACAGAGCTTATGACCTCTACTGGTGTAGTAGTGGCACAATATCTGGGGGACAATCAACAGTTATCTAACTGGACTTAAAGCCCTCTCAGTGGCAGTGAACTCTCAGGTGGCATTCTCAGCACAGCCAAATACACATGGCTGGAGAGGTCATAGATCCTGGAGAAAACCCTATCCTGCCATATTTCTAGACAAATGAAATGTCTTACTATATGCTGAATATGGATACTCATATTTACAGAGAAGTATGTCAGTCACCACTCATCAAATAAGCTTCTTTTTACAATGGATGAAGGCTACTGGAGAACCCCACAACTTGTTAGACAAAGAGAATATATATCTGAGAGATGCCCAGTTCTAGGTGGCATATCTTCAGTGGAACCTCTACACCTAAGACTCATGGAACATAGAATGAGGGGTAGAGAGAAAACTAATGCGTCCCTCAACTCTCACCACCAATGAGGCCTCCTTATACAACAGAGTGTGAAGCACATAAAAGGCCACAACTGGCCAACTTTCAAACACTAATAAACTGCAGAGTGTGTCTCCCTGAATAGTGTGGGTCCCCTCCTGTATCAAACTTCTCCCATCCACAGCTCAGGGACATTTGGGAAGAAGGGCAGAAAGATTGTAAGAGCCAGGGTCCATGAACATAGGGAAGCAGAGAATTTTAGGTCACTGGAAGCTTGCACATATGAATTTATGGCAATGGTGGCATCAAGCACAGCACCTATGCCAACTCAATCAGACAAGGGCCCAGACTGAAGCAAGGAAAATGAGTGACAGGTTGGCCTAAGTCTGGGAACTACTGGAGACAGATCACTACTGGGTGAGGAAGAGTAGACCATATCAATGATCTCTAGATAGGCTGACTAGACTTCAGTGGATGAATTTGCACTGAAGGACATGTGTGTACAAATGCTTGCCTGGATAGGACTTAACATCTATAGCAGAAAACATGAAGCCTGGTGGGGCTTGGAGTCGGGGGACAAGGATGGGGGAAGAGAACATCTAAATTTGATTAAAGACTGTTATACGAAATGTACAAAAGCTCAATAAAAATTGTTTTAAATTTCCCACAAACAAATCGAACTCTGTGTGGAGGTCTAAAAACCCAAGCTTCAGTCTATCACACAGCGGTGGTTTGATTATATCATTGTCATTGGCCCCTTTTGTTGTCATCAGAACTGGATGCTTATTAAGAAGAGGTCAGTTTTGGCTCATATTTCTAGGTAAACATCTGGTAATGCCTTCCTGTTAGTGGTCGAAATCAGGGCACAGTATTATACAGCAAAACACAAGGGGCGTGTTTGTGTGTCTGTGTGTCTCTGTGTGTGTCCCTGCACATTCTCAGGCACGTGGTTCTCATTCTTATAATTTCTCCATAAAGCCTGTAAAATTCAATCATTGGAACTCCTCACTCTGATGAGTTTATTTAATATTAATTGCTTCCCAAAGGCCCCATTCCTAGATACCATAGTGAAATTGCTTCTTCTTTACTATGACCTCACCATTTAGATTAAATTTCAGCACATGAACTCAGGTGGAGCATACTTAGATGTTGTTCAAAACTAGCTACACTGTACATTTTACTAACCTATGTACTATTGAACATTACAGTATGAATAATTTCTGACAGGCCAAATATCTTTCCATTACTGCTCCAAGATTTAAAGACTTACTAAGCACACTCAGGTGGCTAGGTCAAATCAGATCCCTGTGTTAATTGTCTAGAGTAAGGATAAGGGTATCTCCTGCATTCTTTGTACATTTGCAGTGAGGCATTTGGGTTAACTTTTTCTGTAATGAAAGAGGGCTGTTGTTTAGTTAGCTTTCTATAGCTGTCATACAAAACACTGACCAAAACCAACTTGGAGAGGAAAGGTTTTTTTGTTTTTTTTTTTCTTTCATTGTGTATCTACCAGGTCACAGTTTATCACTGAGTGAAGCCAAGGCTGGAACTCAGGGCAGGAACCTGGAGCATAGACCATGGAGAAATGCTGCTTACCGGCTTTCTCCCCTGGCTCAACTTCTGCTTGCTTGCTTATACAACACAAGACTATCTGCCCAGGGGTAACAGTACCCACAGTGGGCTGGGCCCTCCCACATCACTTAACAAGCAAGAAGATGCCTCACAGACATGGTTACAGGTCAATCCAATGAAGAAAATTCATCAATTGAGGTTCCTCTACCCAGGTATGTCAAGTTGACAACCAGCTATCCAGCACAGCTGCATTCTCAGTAGCTACAAACAGCTGTCATCCAATTATTTGTAATCCTATGTGCACTTTCATTCAATTTGTATTGAAACATATTATAAATTACATATTATAAGTCTATTTTTAGATAAATTAGAGAATTATTTGGATCATCATTGTTTTACACAAATGAGTATATTTACTGTGTTCCAAATGAGATGTCAAAAATACCAATAAATTTTGGTAGCCTTTGGTGACCTTCCCTCCTCCAGTATCATAAATCTGTCTTGATTTGAAAACTATAGATAAAACTACTAAGTTACTCTACTAACTCTATCTCTATAAAATATCAGAAGAAATAAATAAAAAAATAAAGCTTTCACTTTATTTTAAATGTGAAAATATATGTTTAATATCTGTATTTTCTCCAAGTTTGTAAATAAAATTAGATCATTTCACATTGTCATTATTCACCTCAGTCAAGTCACAAATTAAAAGTATGATGAAATTGGCCTACATCAAACCAATGCACTACTGCATAAAGTATTACCTCTAGTACCATGAAATTGGCTGTCTTTAGGATATAGATGGTGTATCCCTTATCAAAAGTCCTTAACTGTAAAGGTATCTTGGAATTTTTCAGGTTTTGGAATATCTACACATATGACACATGCATAAAAAATATCTTGGGTACAGGACTAAGTCTAAATACAACATTCATTTATGTTTCATATTCACTTTATACACATTAACTGAAGAAAATTTCATACTCTGTTTCTAGTGTGCTTGCATTTAGACTGTGACCTATCACACAAAGTCAGATACAGAAATATCTACTAGTTGCATCATGCCAGTACTGAAAAATATTCAGATCTTGGAAAAAGTCAGATTTTAGATGTTTGTATTAGAAAATGTATGTAATGATTTAATCATAAGTAGTCACTATGAAAAGTAGTATGGATGAAGATAATATTTATAACAGGGAAATTTAGATAACCCCTTATAACCATGCAACTGATAAACCACATGTAAGGCTGATGTAAAGCTTTAAGTGATTAGAGATGTACAGATAGTTTATGGAGAGAGAAAGAGAGAGAGAGAGAGAGAGAGAGAGAGAGAGAGAGAAACAGTTTACTCTCAACAGCCTACCTCTTCATACTCAAGCACTTATATTCCATGTACCCAATCTCCATCTAGTGTTAATGTTTACTAAATGTTTTTACGTGAATGCTAGTAGCTGAATGTGATCACTCCTCAAAACAGTATGAATATCTCTCTTACACACACTTCATAACACATAGGACAGCAATCAAAAGCAATATTCTCCCATTTGCTTTCTGTTATTAATGTTAGAAGTTATCCATTCATTCCATCAACAACCATCCATCTCCCCATGTATCTTTATCTATGGCTACCCCCACTCTCTCTTCTTGTGCTTATCTCTGCCTTATCTGTATATGTCAAAGACAGCAAATGTGTAGGAAGAGAGTGATTTATAAAAATGCAACCAAACCACAGCCCTGTCTGAAATGGCGAGGCTGGCCAGCATATGCAACTAATTCTCACAGAGGATTTCTAGAAAACCGATGACAAGATTGGGACTCTGGGCTAGCCCCAGGGCAGTAGCAGTGGTAGACTGCTACACAGGGCCTCATGTGTAAAGTTTCTGAACTGACACAAAGCTTAATGGAAATGAACCTTGACGATGTGGCCAATTGAGTGTAAGTGACATCCTGCTTGGTATGCCATGATGATTTTTTTTTCCCCTTTCCTCTCTTGAAGGCATAATGCTTCCTGTGGGAAACCCTGACTTAGAATGCCATTGTGTTCTTAGGAGATTTTTAAACTTTGAATACGATGTGGGAAATAAGGACCTTCTGTATCTTCATAGTCTAAAACTTATACCCACCCAAAGGAACATGAGGGCAACTATGTCAGTTTCTTCTGACATGATGATGGCTGAATGGTATATTTTATAAAAAGTAAAGCAGAAGAATTCTGTGAAAGATGAATGAATATTTGGTCATTTCCTATTTATTGCTTATCTGTTAAGGAGAAACACTTTTTGTTTTAGGTCTATGGAAAATGAAAAAAAAAATAAATAAATAAAAAACAAATAGGAACCCCTGAGCTCGTTTTTAGGGACTCTGCATTTTTTCGGGAAGACATGTAAGAAAATAATCACAATAGTTTAGGTAGCTAAGAGTTGTACAGATAGGTAGTGCTCTAAAACAAAATAAACTTCATGAAGAAGCAAAGAAGTTAAAAACTACATTTTAAATATTCTTGCTTTTAGTGAAAAGGACTGTGTTCCAAAAGAATATTGATACATAAATATTTTTCCCTGTACTTCCTGTATCTGAATTGTCTTTCTCATGGTGACTGCGCTTATTAAACTTAACCAAACTTCTGGCTATTACTTCTTCGTAAGTGACATCATAACTATTAAAAGGTTAGGGTCAAGAAAATACTTGAAGTAGGATGAATCAAATCATTGGACTGTGTAGAGTGTTGGCATAGATAAGGAACAGATAATTGACAATTGATTTAAGTTCAATACTTTTTAATAATTTTTTAATAATGCAGAAGGAAAGCTACTACAGGTACTTTTTACCCAGTAAACCATATCAATATGTGTGTGATTTGTTGGGAGATATGCAACTAAATTATAGATTCGTCATACAAATAAAGTAGACATTGAGACAAAATATAATAAATGTTTGATAGGTTATAGTGAAATAAAGAGTTGACAAGACACTAAGACATATGTGGAGCTAAGATAACTGTGCCCCTGTAAAGGATCTACAAAGTAAATGAGGTTTACGTTTGGATAGATCAGCTTTGTGAGAGTAGTGCATTAAGAAATGTTCCAGAATTCCAAACTGGTTTGGGTCATACACCAACAGAATGAGTAGTAAACGCCTGGATTTGTATTGACTGGTGCTTAAGAATCATTGACTATTTTCTTAGTATGAATATACTGCCACAGATGGTTCATTTGAATCCATAGAACCACACTTTGGTGTCGGTAGTATTAGTACATATATTAATAATGAATGTACACAGAGGTATCAAACATACTCTAGAGTTAGTGATTCATTGGCTCCAGTCCAAGCTCACTCCAGAGCAATAAGCTGTAGTGCTCACCCACATTGCAGTAAGGCTAGTTAAAAAATGGAGAAATGGGAAGGAGCAGAAGCAAGGAAAATTATCCCAGGAAGAGTGTGAAATTTTAGATGTGAGAGAAATGTATTAGAAAGAAGTATTAGGGGGAGACGTTTCATCAGCAAGGACAGAATCTCAAGTGGTATCAGACAGCAGCTTTCAGAGACTGTTCAAGGGAAGTTAACTTTGTCTAACCTACCAGCAGTGGGTCCACCAAAGGACTGAGAGAAGGCATGAAACACTCCTAGGGATCTTTCTTTGGTGTCAATTTAGAAAAAGGATTCAATAAGAAATGGGATAAGTGGTACTTAAGATATCAACAGCAACATATTACTAGGGATCCAGGTGTGAATTGGTTGGATAGACAGAGTTGTGGCAATAGCGTGTAAATAAATGTGCAAGGTTTTCAAAGCTCTGTGAAGAATATACTCAATAGGTGAGAGATGAATGATAGGGCAAATAAAAGAGTAAAGAATGGCTTGGAAAGCTACATGTAAAACCATGGTACTTACTGAGAAAGGAATTGTGCAAGGGTGAGCTAGGTCTCCACATTTTATTTTCTTAGAGCTTAGCTTTTAAATGAAATGTTATAATTCTAACTGCTGTCCTGCTATGCTTTGTCAAATGTGACACTTTCGGGTTAACTAATTGGTGTTCAAGTAATCGCAGCTCTATATATTGATATGGACTAAATTGTCTGCACACTTTACCTTCCATAGTGTTGTTGGAATGCTGTTCTTCGAGGATATTAGCTGTTCCCATCATAATCAGTGCATCAGTGATCACCTACGAGGTTAGGCCTATTGTTCCCTCAATGGGGAGGGCCAAGAGTATCACTAGACTCTCACCTGCTAGTCTCTCCTATGCCCTGCTCCCAGCTCTAAGCAATTCTTTCCCAGCTGCACATCTGTCAGGAGGTGCTAGTATATATACAATACGGCAGGTTAACAGAAGTGGGGAGGAGGGGACTCCATTTATGCAGCCCATCATCGTGCACGCTAGCGTTAGACTTTCTGTTGATGTGGCTGCTTCAGTGTCACCTATGCTCTTCCCATCAGCATTCTTACAGGTTAGCTCAATAAGCTCATTGATTCAATCTAGATGAGTGGAATCATTACTTTGGTCTCCACTGAATTCCTTATTTGGGGTCAGCAGACATTTGTTTACATCTTCTCAAGTAAAGTTTATATAATAAATGGCTAGCACAATTCCTTTTCCAAAATAAAAAGGTAATCATATCCTAGTTCACAAAGCCAACACCTTTGTTTTGGGGGAAGTATATTTCTCGGCTTCCTAAAGTACTGAGATAGAGAGAGAGGACGAGCACCCAAGAACGTGGCCTTTTGGGGAAAGCTGCCTATCCTGCATTGACTGAAATCTGCAGGGTGAGATATTCAGTCCCTTGAAACAAAATCTTAAACTTTAAAATAAGTACATGATATTTAAACTACATTTTTAGAGGTTATTAAATTAATTCTGGGACAGTGTCACAATATGCTACACTTCTATCAGTGAGAGATATGTTTCTGTTTAGAGTTGCCTCTGCCTTCGCAATGATTATTCAAACTGTCAGTAGCCAAAATATCTAGGAGGGAAGTTGACTGTGTCTTCTTCAGATATCAGTTTCATGGTCTTACATATTTCATGTAAAAATTCTGTGTTTCCGAAAATCTACCAAAGTAAACTCTTCAGAGATATTAAATTTTTGTGTTAATATAACATTGATTTCCATAGTTAAAATAAGTAGGCAATACAACTTTGAGCACATTCCAGAAACTTTGTCATAACCAATTGAATTTATTTGGAACTAAGGAAGATTAAAATTGGAAGAGTTAACCACCATAGACACTGTATACTAACGTAAAGCTCAGTTTTGAGCTGCCACCAGATTCAAAGAAAAATGCCAAAGTAATTTAAAGATTGAGGAGTGTGGGAAAGCTAAATATTCCTATGGTACGTGATATTGAAAGTAGTTCTAGTGATTGGAGATGCTGCAAGTTATCACTGGTTCAGCATTAGTTAAACATAGTCATTCAAATTATGCTATGAAACTAAGCTGTATAGATTCTTTGATAATAATTGTATTTTTGGAATTTTTTATATATTTTCATATATATACATATATATGTACATATATTTTTGCTTTTTGAACCAGGGTCTTATGTAGCCCAGGCTGTCCCAAAACTTGCTATGTAGCCTAAGCTGGGCTTGAGCTCCTGATACTCCCTACTCTACCTTCCCAGTGCTGGAATTACAAGGTATGGGCTACCAAAGTTGAGGAGATGGCTCAACTGTTAAGTTAGTTACCATCTGTAACTCCAGTTCCAGGGGAATCTGACACCCTTGTCTGAGCTCCAAGGGTATTGCACGACATGGGTGCACTTACATATATATAGGCAATACACTCATACACATAAAATAAAAATAGTAAATAAAAGATTATTTCTTTGTTTAATTGAATTTTTGTGTATTTCATACAGAACAGCTCAAACAATCTTTCATAGGCATTATCATATGAAATGCATACCTACTTTTACATTTGCAAGTACTTAAACAGTATAACAAAAGTAATTTAAACAACACTAGTGTGCCTCAAAATTTAATTTTTAAATTGTAACTATTCTCTGCTTTACTCAAACTTGTGAAGTGTTGTTACTACAGCTAAGTTATTTGTAGCATGAGTACTTTTGGAGATACTTATGTAAGCATAATTTTGTTATCCTGTACCCTACAAGAGGAAATTCCAAATTTTTTTCATGTTATATTGAAGGACGAGTTTCCAGTCTTTGATGACTTTCAGCCCACTTTTTGAGTGGCTGCTTTATTATTTACATCTAAGAATAATAGATTTTTACAAAAAATTCTTAGCAACAGAATATAACATGAGTACATTTGATGACCTTTTTTTCTGGGGAGGTGGCGTGCATTGTGGTTCATTGTAGAATCTTTCAAATTGACTTGGATTTGAATATTTCCCCCGAGACTTAATAACTATACATTCTACAGTACTAGATGATTTGTGAGCTATAAATGCTGTTCAAATATAATGTTCCAGAGTATTAGTCTCAGAAGGTGTATAGATATAGATTATAAGCTAACCATAGCTATCTATTTTCTTCCTGACTTCAACGACTTTGACCTTGTATATAGTAGCTTGGGGAATACTTGGGAAAACATATCTTGTAATATGAGATAGGACACTTAGAGCGACTGGTAGACAAATTCCCCATTACAATGTTTCAAAATGGAATATGCATGACCATATATATCCATACATATATATGCACACATGAATACATATCCTCAACCAATGATTATATAATTTATCAAGAAAAATAATATTTGAAATAGAAATTATTTGGACTACAAATAGAGGGCTGTGTGATTTCATGCAAGTCTCTTAGCAGGTCTGGGCCTTTTGTCATTACTTGCCTAGGATAAGTGACCTCCCCCTTTCTTAGTTCTAATGTTTGATTGTTTTACTTTAGACCCTGGCAATCCTCAAGGTAGAGGATTAATCTTCAAGGTACATTAGTTAATTTTGAAAAACAGTATTTTAGGAGTAAGTCCTTATCCATTACTAAATTCAATTATAATACAAATAAGACAAGTGTGAGGTATGTAAGCCTTCATCCCTAACCTACATTCAAAATTAATTTACTTTAATTGCTTACTGAAAGCCAAACATGGATGAAGCCAGCAGTAGGGATTTCAGGGATTTCAGTGTTCTAAGATGTCAAATACCAACCCCAGGAAACCAAATTTGTTCATTTTTGTAATTACTTTTTGAGCATTAAATGATTCCATTAAACGAGTGCTACAAATTAAGTATTGAAATGAACTGACCTGAACAACACACTGAATATGCCCGAGGCATTGAACAGGTTTCTGCTTTATTTTTATTCCCTTTTATTTGATAGAACAATACAACAGAAGAATCTTTACTGATTTTTGAATACTAAATAAATTAGTCATGGCTCGGATGGCATTTCAATCATTCTAAATGAGCAGACTCTGCCCTCAAAGATCACCTGTTCATGGTTTTTCTCAGAACTGGAGCAAGCTAGAAGTAAGTGATTGCAAATGCCAAGGAATTCAGGACATCCTAGTAATGAGAGGACAAAGTTGGGGTTGTGCCATGTGAGAGTTGGAACTCATTCAAAGATCTTTGTTCTGGGATGCCCCACATTTGTCTACCTTTATGGGGCTAAAAGGATGAAAGGAGACCTAGAAAGACAAAATGCTACCATGTAGGAAGTGTTGTTAGTTACTAGTAGCTATGCTAACCGTCCTCATGTTTATTATTCCACTAAGGCATTATGACATTTTTAGAGAATTGATTTTTCTCCATGTGGCAAAGGTGATTTTTGAATGTGGTTTAAATTATCAAAGGAAATTACAGAGCACCTCAAATTTACAGAGCTATCATAGTTAACTAATGAATTCATATTTTTATTACTTGTATGTATTGTGTATATAAAATAGGAATTTCATTATGACATTTCTTTCATTAGATGTATGCAGTGTATTATGATCATACTCACCCTTTCTCAGGCTCCCGTTTTGTGTTGAGGCATAGTCTCATGTATCCTAGGCTGGCCTCAAACTCCCCATGTAACAGAGAATGACCCTGAATTTCTGATCCTCTTGTCTTCATCTCCCAAACTTCTTTCTGATCCTCTATCCTTTACCTCTCAAGTGCTGAGATCATAGGAGTATGCCAACATGCCCAGTTTATGTAGTGCTGGGGTTCAAACCTGCGGCTTGAACTCTACTAACTAAGCTACATGTCCATCCTCTTTATCACCTTTATTTCCTTCCTGTTCCCTGCTGTGGATCCAACCACTGATCCTCCCTCTGCCAAGTCGTCCTTGATTCTGCCTGTCTTTTTTCTCTAAATCTAGATTCTGCTAAGCTTAAACAAGGGCCCCCTACTTCTTTCTGAGTGTACATTTTTTTAAAAAAATTTAAATATAAAGGGGTTTATCACTTGTCCCGCATAGCTAGGAGCTATATTTGAGAAAGTACCTGCTCCTATTTATTCATTTTTGCACACTAACTTGGAATAATCCTCTTAGTGTATTTGTATTTGGTCCTTGTCCTAGTTAGATTTAATGTCAATGTGACACAGCCTAGAGTCACCTGCAAAGAGAGCTTCTATTGGGAGATTACCTAGATCAGGCTGGTTTGTGGGAATGTCTGTGGGGGTTGTCTTCATTGTTAATTCACAGGAGCACACAGTCACACAGTGTACTGTAGCTGGTACGATCCCCTGGGTAGGTGGTCCTGGACTATATATGGTTTCTGCTTCTAGTTCCTGATTGAGTTCCTGCTCTGACACTCAATAATGACCTATAAGCTCTTATCTGAAATAAACTCTTTCCTCCCCTAAGTTGATTTTGGTCATGGTATTTGTCACAGCAACAGAAAATGTAAGAAAAGTTCCTACATAAAATCAACATCCTTAGATTATGTGACTGTTGAATTTGTAAAGATTCAAAGAAAGGAAGGAAGAGCCACCTGAGCAATGTGCTTCCTCCAGCACATCGACACCTTCAAGGACCTCACCAAACAGCACCACCAACTGGGGACAAAAGTGTCTAAATACTTGAAGACTATGGGGGACATTTTCACTCAAACCATTACAAGAGGTGACAGTAAAATCCTTTAATGCATGTGAATTCATTATTAACATGTCATTCCTATATTTATAAAGTAAATTCTTGGGGCTGCAGAGGTGGTTCAGCAGTTAAGAGCACTTTGCTGTTCTTATAGAGGACCCAGGTTGGGTTACTAATACCCACATGGAAGCTCACAACCATCTTAACTCCAGTTCTAGGTAATCTAATATCCTCTTCTGTCTTCCACCAGTACCAGGCACAAAAGTGGTGCACTTATATGGAAACATACATTCATACACATTAACATTTTTAAAATATTTAAAGAAAGGGAATTCTTAATATCAGAGAGGAGACAACAAAACAGTTAAATCCTGGAATTTAGACATGTTGCCTGGGGTTTTAGACTCTAAACTAAGGGTTATAACATAGAGTACTGACACCAAGTAATCTCTAGTCTACAGGCCGCTATCATTATTTTTTCAAGTAAGGGAAGAGGAAGCTATGTGAGTATCTGAACAGCATGCAATTAGGAAGTAATGAACTTGAATTCCAACCCAAATTCTGATCCCAAAGTTGAGCCCTCTTCTGCAGTTTAGACTTTTTGTCAGAATTCAGGATGTACAGGCACCCAAAACAGAATCATTCAGTGACTTCCTTAATCCCAGGCCCAGAAAAAGAATGAAAAGTAAAGTTTATGTCAGAAGTATTTTGTGTGCTTGAGACATCCAAGTTTTGGTTTTAGTGAGTGACCTTTTGAACAGTAATATGGGGGGGAAAAAACCTCTGCATTCTAGAACACTGTGTGACCCTGGCAGCCTTTTGTGAATTCCATTTCCTTGTGCTGCGTTTTCCATATAGTGAGTCTTTGCTTCCTGGAATTATTGACTTTAATTAACTTATTACCCCTTGCCAGATGTGTAAGTGAGTAAACCACTGAATTTATCTGATTTACAACTCCCCCCCATGGAGCAGGTTAGTAATACCCACCTCCTCAGTGTGGCAGAGGAGATGAAATAGTACACTTAAAGTGATAAGTGATGCTTTTAACATGTGGACTGGTCTCCAACTACCATTAGATCACATAAGGAGAGGGGATTTGAGGCCAGAAGTCAAAATTCCCCCCCCCACACACATATATTTTGGGGGTGAAGTGAGTAGCATCTTCTATGGCATCATGTGATCATCAATTGAAAGGAAAAACAGAAGAGGCACATTTCTCTGGGAATACATGTTTTGCACTAATTTCTACAGGTTTACCTATGGAAAAACCTAGAATGTCCTCCCTGGTGCTGATAAGAATAGTAGAGGATTTCAAGGTGCTCAAGATGCAGACATGAGATTCAAAAGGCTGAAGGAGCATTGGACAGGCTCCAAGAAGAGAAAAATATGGCAGAATGCTGAACTGCAGGAAAGTCAGCTCCACCCCTATCTGTATTCTAAGCCTGAGTGATGCTCATTCTTGACAGAGGACACACTTGATTGGAAACATCTGTGCTAACAACAAATATTGCTGTGCTGACTCTTGCCTTTCAGTATGCATTAGGCCTACTGAAAGTGGACTATGATGATCCAGTGAACACTGGGTCCCTGAAAAAAGCAGACACAAAAATTGTGTTTAAGGAAAAACATATTCATGTTTTTGACCATTTGTGAGGCAATTGGTAAAATGAATTCATGTGAAGACCAAAATAAGGAAAATCGGGACAGTGTTTAGTATCACCTCCCTCTGACAACATTTAAAAATAAAGAGATGGAAATCAGTAAGTATAGCCCCACTTGTGGCCACTTTCTAAGTTCCTCCTTAGATCCTTTCCTTGTCTGTGCCTTAAAAGCTTCAGAGTTGTTAGAAGAATCCTCAGGCACTGCTTCAGCTCCTGTCCAAAGAAAGAATGAAATTTAGAGATTGCTGAGTACGTTCACATGATGCTTCATTCTCCAAACTAAAATCACCAATTAGTTTAATAAGTACATTTAAACACGTAAATATATCTTGCAGTTTGATTTTCAATGAAATGGTTATTTTCCCAATCATGTATAAACTATAAATGTACACTAGAAGAGGAATTTGATGGAAGTAGATATTTTGTCACATTTTGTTACTGTTTTTGAGGGAGATAAACTAACATTTCAAAAGTATATGCTTTGCCTGGCTCCTATTCGAAATACATACTCCTCAAAAACAAACTTCAGCCCATGCAATAGTCTAAGATTTATTAGGTAAATATTTGTCCAGTGAACCTCAATTTTACCAAACAACCTTAAGAGTTCCTCTAAGTGACACAGCGAATGAGAAGGAATGGAAGAAGGGTATAGATCAAAACTTGTGATTGTTCCAGGGGACTTTTTATAGATCCAGATTCCCATCAGTTTTAGGAGAGCAGTCCATTGAAAAAATAGACATGAGCCCTTTGATTCATTCAACCTGACAATATTGGCTAACAAATCCATATACATGTTTCTACACAAAACCAAGTTCAGCATTTTAATGCATATTTGTGAGTATATTTACTGTGAATATTCAGTAGAATATTGTAAGAGCTAATTATGTGATAATTTTTACATGGTTTGATACTGTCAAAATCACTTTGATCCTTATAGTGCGCTTTGATACTTATAGTGCGCTAACACATTAGTTTTTGGAAAATGTTGGCACATTTCTGGAATTTTATATATGCTTTATAAATGTAGATGATGAACCATGAAACAAGATAAGTTTTAAAACTACATATGCATGTATAAGGCTCATATAGAGGCAAAATTATATATCTTTACATGTATAGATGCATGAATGCATTGTGCATAATATACCACATAACTCATTGGACCACAGTGACCATCTAATTAACTACATATTCTAGGTTCTGGTACATAAATCTTTCTGACTGAGTTAAATCTTTCTCCCTTTGGATGTTAGGTAGATGCTGTTACAAAGCATACCAGCCAGCCTTAGTGCTCTGAGGTCACTTCATCTGCAAAATTTAAATGCAGGCATCGAATGGGCTGTGCTCCTGACAGCTGCCCCAATGACTCCAGAGAATGGGGGCCTAATCACCAACTCCACAGAGAATTCATGACAGGGGGAGTGTTCTCCCCTGCAACCAAGAAAATAAAAGAACCAGGCGACCATCCCCCAGCCCAGCTTCCCCCAGCTAGGCCAAGGCTATCCCTCAGTGATGGACAAAGCTTGTGATAGAGAAATCGGAAGTCCTGACAGTCTTGAGAGAAAAGGGGGCCTCTTGCAGTGTGAATCTGCCCTTGGGCAAATCTGCTTTACATAGTCATGGTGATTATTTTATATGATTATTTCTCTTTAGTCTTCATTAATAGTAGCACATTATATCACAGAAAAAAAGCATTGTTTTGGGTTTTTTTCCTTCATAAAGACCACTATAGAATACTTTTAATAACCATTCAGAAATCAACAGCAAATGGCATTTCTAATTAAAGTTCCTGAATTCTGGCACATACAGCTTGCTTTATTTTTCTTCAGAGAAAACAAGCCAACTATTCCCATTTCCCTGTGCATTGTTTGGCTCTGCATCTTTATATGAAGTCATACAATATATGGATGTGAATGATCAGATGTTGTGCAAGAAAAATTGGAAAATATCTCTACATAATTTTTCTGTTTCTTTAAGGTAAGTCTGTTAACTGGGTTGTTTGTAAAACTGTTTCTGGAAAATAAATACCTTTGCATTAAGTACTTTGTATACCATGATTGAATTCATGCTTTCGTTGTTCAGTTGTTTCATCAAGTGCTTTTAGACGTAGTTCCCAGAGTCTTACAATGACTACGTTTATTACCACTGCTGCTGTCTGTTGCCCAGCATCCCGCCGGGGGTGAATCAAGCGCCTGCCTCCTGGTGTCTGGCATGGGAAAATCTCGTGTTTCAACAAATCAGAGGAGCTCACATTTGGAGATTTCTGCTTCCTCTGGGCTGTGCTTATCATGTCCTATGGAAATTGGGGAGGTGCATTACGGTTCCAAAGGGAGCCTCAGAAGAAAATGGAAGGAACCTAAGCAAGAACAATTTCATACAACACAAACCGGAAACACGGTCACTGAGTATGTCACTGTGCTCTTTCAACGTCGACTTTCTCAACTGCGTCCCCTCCTTTGGGTTTGGATTGACTCTTGGCTGCTGAGTTGCAGAATATCTTTCTCCCTGTGGATGCTGACAGGACCTCTGATTCCTTTCTTTTTGATTCACACCTGCTCTCCACTGTCTGGGGTCCATCTGTCCGCAGCACTGTGTAGATAAGTCTCCCATGTGTATATATTGTGCGTCTGTAGTGTTTCATAAGCATATCGCGATGATTAAAGAAGTCTGATAATCCATATCTAATGTAGATGGTAGCATATTTTTCTCATAGGAAAGCCGCTGATTGCTGTAAGCTATTAGAACGAAAGACTTATTTTCAAGACGTGCGCCCTACCTGTTTGCAACTCAATTTTCTCTGGTGTTCAAGAGTAGAAGGCTGACTTTTCAAAGAGTAAGAGACATTTACCTTCAGATTTAGTGTAACCATAGCTTCCTTATAATACTGGCAGTAGTGAGCGAATATAATACTCCTCTATTCCAGGTGTTTCTACTGTGTTCCAAGCACTGTTGTGATGACTACTCTCAAATGCAAGCTGGCAAAGGGAATATGACGCACGGGACTCTAACAGGTCATTATTTCTCTTCTTTCTCATTGCCATCCAGGATAATATGAACACATGCACCTATGAGCTGGAGTGGCACGTGCTTGGAGGAGAGATAAAATTATACCCCAAGATAGCTTCCTCAAACCATTGATCCCAGCACTCAAGAGGCAGAGGCAGGTGGCTCTCTGTGAATTTGAGGCTAGCCTGGTCTACATAATGAGTTCCAGAGTAACTGGGGCTACAGAGAGATTCTGTCTCATAAATAAATAAAATATTTTTTTTTTTGCAAAACAGAAACTCTATTCTTCCTTGGAACTGTCAGCATTAAGTAGGTAAACTGGTATTTTTAGTAAACCACTAGGATGATTAAGATGCAAATGATTTCCACTTGGAAGACTTGTGTTCAACTAACAAATTATCCAACTTCTAATTTTGTTACCTTGATCCAGTTAGTAACTATATTGAATTCCATTTTCTGTTCAGGGAAAAAAGCTTTGCTTTGTTTTATTAAGTTGATACTTTTCTGAATAATTTTGACAAATTAAAAACTATTACATTCATTGATTAACAATGTTAAAGTTATAAAGCAATTCAGTTTCTAATTATTATTGCTTCTGATTGAACAGTTTCATTATTCATATCCATTCCTGAATTTCTGTCCTTCTAATTATCTGCTACACTTTTAAAAGTTTTATGATTGTTTGTACTGTCCTCAGGATGCAGGACTTTTTCAACTTCTACATCAGGCAGTGAATAGTTATGGTGATTCCAAATTGCACATTATTAAACCAGGTCATGTACTAGGAGACCAAACAAATCACAACTTTAAACTTTTATATTCAGCAGTAGGAAAATTAGAGCATTTTATTGTAAAATGTTACAGGAAAAAAATCTTCCTTCATCTTTTCTTCCTTGGAGATATTCTGACCTCTTTTTGCAGGGTTATTGTGATGACTACCTCATATAAATGGCTGTAAAGCACTTTGCAAAAATAAAGTGCAACATAATTGCTTAATAATAATAATTAGATTTGAGTCCATTATCACACAAAACAATTGCCATAATGATAGTGAATGATTTAATTATTCTGCATTCTTTTCTTTAGGATTTTCATATTTTGTCTGAGGACGTTTACCCTACCTGTTTCTAAATGGCCCTCTCTAACTGCATCACTATCAAGGAAAAAATCATTAGCAGGCTGTAAAAGTGCTGAAGTTTCCTTCTGGTCTCTAGGAAGCAATTGTTCAGATGGCACAGGCTGGTTCTGAAACCACAATAGAATTAGCTCCCAAGATCTCTGGGCTGACCTGCAGTGCTGAAAATAGCTTGGTTTTATGAACAGAAATAGCCATTTCCTGCACTTGTAGCAAGGCCAAAGAATCTCTACTGAAATTCTACCCACATCCTGGTAAACTTCATCAATTATCTTGATGATTAATGAAGAGGTCTTAGTTCTCAATCTTTTAATTTCCGATTGATACTCAACAATAATTTATAATGTACCATGTGATATTTTGATGCTTTGTATATTAGTGATGTTCAAATTAGTGTAAGCATATTTATCTCTTCAGTTATTTAAAATTTATTTGTGGTGAGACCAATTATAAGGCCTTCTAGCTTTTTTGAAATACACATTTTCTTTTGCTTACTGGTCTGTTTGCAATGAGCTCAAAAAAGAAAGGAAAACTATTTTTCAGGCTGTGATCAATAGCAACACAAGTGCCACCAGTGACAGCAAATATTCTTTGTTATAAATATTCTTGGTACTGTGATACATGTATAATAAGTATTGTATAATATGTTTTTCAGTAACAAACTCAGTGCATGTCTCAGCTGCCTATTTACCCAAGGTTAAACATGTTAAAAAAAATTTGAATTGAAGAGTAGGCCCCACACTTGCAGTATTGTAAGACTGGACCAAAATAGATGGGTCTGTGGGTAACGGCATTTGTTACCAACCCTAAGGACCTGAGCTTGATCATTTGTGCCCACATGGTGGAAAGAAATAACCACCTCCTGAAGGTTGTCCTTGGATCTCCACCCACATCTGTACTATCTCCTGCACATGCAAACAACTACACACACACTAATCTAAAATCAATATTATTTTTTTTAAAGAAGTGAATGGTCTTTCTACAAATAAAAATCAGCGGGTTTTTCCTTCCTGAACATAGAAACCTCAAGTCAACAGTTGAGTATTGGTGAGAAATTTCTACTTGAATTTTCAGTCCCTTAACTACCCGTTTAGTTCCTTTTCATCTACCTGAACTGACATTACATACTTCCTAAAGACCAGGAGATATAATTGCTCCAGTAGAGATGAATTTCATAAACTCATGCTCATTTTCAATGATTCCTTAGAATGTATCAGATTGTTGAATATATTCTGTTCCACTAATGTTCACAGATGCACCAATTTTCGTGCATGGACTGAATTATACTAGGAAAGTTGATTAGCTTCAGGTTCAGCCTATCTAGCAATGATAAGAATAGTTAACCATTACAGCTGCCATGTAGAGCACTGCTCAGGGATTTGGGGGAATTAATTCTTTTCTTTTTCTTTTCTTTTCTTTTCTTTTCTTTTCTCTTCTCTTCTCTTTTCTTTTCTTCTTCTTCTTCTTCTTCTTCTTCTTCTTCTTCTTCTTCTTCTTCTTCTTCTTCTTCTTCTTCTTCTTCTTCTTCTTCTTTGTAGTCATCAGAGGTAGGTACTAGTATCAGCAAGGTATAAAGAGATTTAGTAACTTGCTCAAGATTCACAGCAGGTAAGAGAGGAAGCTGAGATTCAACCCCACAGCCTAACTCAAGAGCTCCTAATCTTAATTGCTGTTTGAAAGATTATAGATGAATATCTGCTATGCAGGATATTCTCTGGAAAAAGTCCTCTCGAGTCAGTAAGTAGTAATAGCAGTAACAAGGAGGAACATAACAGGTACTGTATATTTTGAGATTCAATCATAGATTTAAAAAGGTATGGACAGAAAACATCTTTGTTCCCAAGAAACACTGGTCTATGGTTTTAATATATGAGTTAGACATGCCCTTATGTCCTCAGGTTAAAATGCCTTGCACCTCCTCCATCTTGCAGAAATTTGTCCATAGATGGTCATTTATAAATCATTTATGTTATAACGAAAGCAGTGGGAGTTTTGAAATATCTACATCAGATTAAGCTTGTGTTTATTTCAAAAAAGGCTCTGATCTAGCTTGGATTTTTGGCAGGCTCAACATGAGCCCAACATGAACTATTGTAATCAAAGCTCCTATTTTTTTTGAAAGTCAAACTTGGAATATTTCCAGTTCCAATTAAATATCATTTGATGTGTTTGGACTTATCTTTAAAAAAAAAAACTTTACTTTTTCTCCTCATATTGATAATCATGAGCTCATTTAGACCTATGTTTTTAAAAAGTTGCTATAGAAAATTATAAAAAAAGCCCTCAGGGCTTGTATAAATTTTATATGAAGAAATGCAGACCTGCGACTCATAGAAAAACTTAAATATACATACAGTCGTCAAATCTACAAATATCACTTTGTCTTCTTTTATAAACTATATGAAACATTTGAAAATTGGGGCGCCTAACATTGCTTTGCACCTCCTCTGAGGAGTGCTTCAGTATTTTACAGATTAGATTTATAATTATGTAGTAATAAATAACTTATTCCTGATATAACCAACAGAAAACTGTGAACCAGCAGTCACACCAATTGAGGTTACCCAAGGGAAGACTCTTTAAATGCCCCTCAAGAGATTTTGTTAACAAAATAATTTATGATTATCTCATACTGTGCATGAATAACCCTCATAAATATGGCACAGTGCAATCTAATTAATTATGCATCCATAATGACTTGTTAATTTATGAAATTGTGGCATTCTATTGAGCCTGACTTTGAAAAATGAAGGCACACTTCAGGAAAAGAAAAGCTCTACAACATCCAATCAATGTATTTTTATATACAGACAAAACCTCAGCATTCACTCTGCTGTGTAGAATTCTAGATTTTTGGGTCAATCAGTTTGTAGACTTTATAGATTGGCATTTATTTGTCCGAGTATTTCAGACTCCAATAATTACTTCATAATTTTAGCAGACTAGTACCCTAAGTGATTCATTTTATAACATTAAAAGTATAAAATAATATACCTATGTAGCAACCTAAACTTTGTAGTAGAAAAGTGTGGTTCTGAATTTTGAATGTAAACCATCAGCAGAAAGATTGAATAAGTTACATTTTATATGTGAATGATAACTAAAGTATGAAGGCTGTATAAAGACATGGTGTTATCTATTTTTAAAATAAGGGATGCAGATATTTTCTGTTCACCTGTGGCTAAGGCACAACATGACCCTGGGAGGATTAAAGCTCTGTGTATTTTATGGGATCCAAAACTTACACTTTGCTGTCAGCTCTGAAGACAAAGCCTCAGCTTGCTTTGAGATTTCCACAGAATCTGCGAGGAGCTCTGCTGCAGTCCAGGATTTTGAATTATGATGACTTGCTTTAGAAACTGTTAATTGTCAAAAAATCATTATTTTATGGATGTCTTGCCTAGATGAGAAATGTAGAGAAATGAAGTCTTTTAAAGGTAATTGGCTAAATGATCAAATACTGCTTGAGTTCCTCTCAGTGTGTTCTATAGACATCTAAACATTTATTCAGTTTTCCATGGCAGAATTATTGGAGAAACACGAACAAGTCATCCATGTACTTCAGTTTATTTTCAAGAATTATTAACTGGAGAGGGGGCAACTTAGATTTGAGTTACAAGCATGGCTATAAATATTCCCTAGATTATTGATTTTTCCTTTCTCTTAAAAAAAAAAAACTTTTTCAGTAGGAAACAATTGCAGATTTACAGAAAGATTTAAGAAGGTCCCATAAACTTTGTATAGCTAGTGATTTTCTTTGCTCTGCCAGCCAATTTGCATGACAGTAGTATATTAATATCATTTTTTTATTGTTAAAATGCCTACATAAGTTTTGTTTCTTATTCATTCAGTATATTTATATTATATTTAAGTATGCTTGGGACAGCATATAGTTGGTTGTAAATATATTTTAAATTTATTTTCAAATCAACTATGGCAATATCTATATATTGGTGGCACACGCCTTTAATCCCAGCACTCAGGAGGCAGAGGCAGGTAGATCTTTGTGAGTTCGAGGCCAGTGTGGTCTACATAGTGAGTTCCAGGACACCTAGGGCTACAGAGAGACTCTGTCTCAAAAAGACAAAAAACAAAACAAAACAAAAACAAAACAATAAACAAAAGTTTTGTGCTGATTTTCTGTTTCTGATTCCTAAATTTCTCTTTTCCTTTTAAAAAATTTTTAATATTTTTTACGTGTGCAAGTGTACCGTGTGCATTCAGTGTCTGTGGAGGTCAGAATAGTGTATCGGCTCCCCTAGAGCTGGTGTTACAGGTTAGCTGCCATGTGGGTCCTGGGGCAGAACGTAGGTCTTCTATAAGACCAGCCAGTGCTCTTAACATCTGAAACATCTCTCCAGTTCCATTTGATTCCCAAGTTTCCTAAAGTTCCACTTAGTTTATATTCACTCTTTGTCAATATTAGTATGTTAGTATGTCAATGTTAGTATGTATTAAGTTATTTAAATACATTTTTAGTGGTTGTGCTATACACATGCCACTTATCAGAGCTTATTGGTGCTGATATTTTCCCACTTCAAATGAATATTGAAACCTTCCATTTATTTGGGACACCTTACCTTCCCCACTTAAAAAAACATTATTTCTATTCTATTTATTCATACACTGAATTCCACAACGTATGATTACAAAATTTTTGTTTCAATCATTAAATATTACCAGAGCAATTTAAGTGGAAGTTTGTCTGATCTATTTAGTACTACTTTTAGCCAATTTGATTTTTCTTCCATTTTGAAAGTCTAACATTAAAAAAATTATTTCTTCCAATTCTAAGAGCATCCTTTAACCATTCTGTAATGCTAGATTTGGGGGATTCTGTTTCCTCCAAGGAAATTTTTATTTCTTCATTTCTGAAGACAGTTTCTCCACATAGAGATATGGTGATTCTTTCCTTTCAGCACTTGAAAAATCCCACCCTCCTCTCTCTACCTCTATGGTTTTAGATGAAAAATCCGTTGTAATTCAGCTTCTCATGTGTCATTTATCTCTGACTTTTTAAAGTTTATCAACTGTACTCAGACTATGGTGTGACTTGGTGTGAGTTTCTCTATTTTTTCCTGTTCTTTATTAATGTATTTTTCACAAAATTTGGGAAGCTTTTATTTATTGTTTATGATGCACATGCTCATTTGACTTATAATGATCCCAATAAGCCATTGAAAACTGAAAATGCCAGAACTTCAAATGTAATTTTAAGTGTAACTTACGTAGCATAACGATATGGGTACTGTAGAGTGTTGACTGCTATTTCTTGTGATTTCATACTTTTTCTATAGTTCTGATGATATCTATCATTAAATATTATGATTGTTTTTCTTCCACAAGTCTTTGAGTCCATACATAAATGCTTTCTGATGCTTTGAATAAAAAATGCCCCCTACAGGCTCATGCATTTGAACAGCTGGTCCTCAGTTGTGGTGGTGTTTGGGGAGTTCATGGAACTTCTAGGACATGAAACCTTGCTGGAGGAAGTACATCGGTGGTGGAGGGCTTTGAGTTCTGCAGCCTCAGGGGACTTCCAATTCTCTCTGCTTTCTTCATGTGGTAGAAGGTGTGAGTTCTCAGCTTCCTGCTCCTGATGGTACCATGCCTGCCACCTGCTGCCATGCTTCCCTTCCTTGATAGACTGGAACTGTTAACCAAAATAAACTCTTCCTTCTGTAAGCTGCTTTTCACTGTAGTGTTTATCACAACAGAAAAGAACTGATACATTCTTTCAGTATGTTTTCTCTCCATTTTTGAGACTATTAAACTCGATTGCTATGCCTCAAATTAATGGATTCAGTCCTCTGTCATCACTGCTACTGAGCCCATTTCATGAGATTTGGGGACTAGTTTCATATTTTTCATTTTTATATTTCATTTGGCTCTTTTCAAAAATAAATTTTGTGAGCTGAGGTGTTTTACTTTGTAATTTTTAAAAGTTAATTCATAATTTTTCAATTTTTATAATGACTGCTTTATGTTTTTGTAAGATAATTTCAACTGCCTGTTTCATTCTGATCAATTTCATTTTTATGTTTCAAATTGTGTTTCTTGATTAGGACTGTTGTTTTCCTTTACCTTTGAGTGGAGACTTTTTTTCATAACACTTATACTGCTTAGTGAAATGAATTCTTTTTAATAGTCAATAACAATTTACTGACTTGTATGCAAATAGTCACAATGTAAAGAACCCCTCCACTTAGTGACTAGTGGCTATAAGGTAACTTTATTCACTGCTTATTGCTGAAATGTCTGGTGATTGCTTTATTTTTTTTATTTTATTTCATTTTTTTCTGAATTTCATGCAATATATATGTACCTATATTGTATATATGTATATACATATATAGAGAGAGACAGACAGACAGACAGACAGATACAGAGAGACAGAGAGTCAAGGTTCTGTCCCCAAATGCCCTTTGGTAAGGGTTCATCCATCCTGGTCCACCTACCACAAGTCTCACCCTTAAATGAGACTGACTCTCCCCTTCTAAGTGGTCATCAAGTTGTCAGTAGTTTCTCAGATAGGGTTGGGGTTTCTTACCCACTTTCCCAAATCTGTGTTGAGATTTTTGTCTGGCATGAGTTTATGTGGGACTGATCCTGTTGTCAGCATTGTTGTGGGTTCATATGAGTAACTGACCAGGTGTCTGGAGAGCTTTATCCTTGTGGTCATCCACCTCTTCTGGCTCTTACAATCTTTTGACCCTCTCTTCTACAATGATCCCTGAGCCTTGGGAGGCAGATGTTTGATACAGATGTCCTATTCGTGGATAAGCAGTCTGTAGCTTCTTATTCTCTGCACTTTGGACAGTTGTGGTTCTCTGTGTTAATCACCATTTGTTGTATAAGGAATCTTCTCTACTGAGAGTTCAGATGCATTAAGCTATGTGTATAGCAATAAGTAATTAGAAATAAGTTTAATACTCTATATTTAGCAGAACAATTGTATTGGGCTTTGTCCCCTGGCCTATGGGCTGTTTTGTCTCAAACTGCCTGTATCCTCCAAGGGGCAGGGCCTGCTGCGGAGAATTGATTGTGGAGAGTTAGCTGCAGAAAAGAGGGGCTCGTGGTGCCATCTTGAACAGCAGCCCGCAATGCAAAGGGGAAGCAGCAGCCAGGTGCCTTCAAGAACAGAATGGCCTGGTACTTATGGACCTGGGGTGAGACTGCTGTCCCCTGAGGCGTGGGCGAAAGCTAGCGGTGACTACGGGTGGGCCGTGACAATCTGGATTGGCGGGCTCTGAGCCGTGGTGCCAGTGCAGCGGTGCAGAGCTAGGTACCGGGTGTTCATTTCTTTGTAAGTAACCCCCTCCCCACCATGGTAATAATAAATTTACGTAAAGATACCTTCTATGGTTTGCCTGATAGCGCAAGAGAACCAGAGAGAACTCGGGGGACAGCTGTCTAGCCTCAGGTTCCTAGGCCTAATATCAGTGTCAGGCATGGGCTCCATCCTATGAAGTAGACCATAAATTCAATTATACAGTAGTTGATTATGCCTATAAAATTCATGCCACTATTGCATATGTAGGCATATCTTTCAGACCTGTTGTTGCTGTAGCTCACAAAATTGTTACGTAAGATTTATGCTAAATTCAGATAAGTTGCATAGCACCTTCCAGCACTATGAAAGCTAGGCACTAGAGGTGAGGCTTTGAAGTCAGCACTAGCTTGATTTCTCTGTGTTTGTTCTACAGCTCATGTTTATAATGTCTTAAGTAATAGGGTTTAACTGTAAAGATCAAATGTATAACGAAAAGCAGAGCCAATGACCAGTATTGTTTGACAATCTATGGGACCCCAGGTCAATAGCTTCAAAAGAAGGAGTCCATTCCTGACACTGAGCTTTTACCTTGTAAGCCTGTGGAATCTGGTAAGAGCAATGTCCCCCTGTTATAAGGTAACTCCTTTTAATCTCTTTTTATAATGTATATACTTTACAATTTATTTTATAGGTATGAGTGTATTGCCTGCATGTAAGTAGGTGCACCCATGTCATGCAGTGCCCACAGAGGTCAGGAGAGGGCATCAGCATCAGATCCCCTGGAACTGGGGTTTTCAGATGATTGTTAGCTGTCATATAGGTGCTGGTAATTGAATCTGGGTCTTCTGGAGGAGAAGCCAGTGCTCTTAATCGCTGAGCCATCTCTCCAGCCCAAATATATATGTATGTATTTTAAGTAGCTTCTATAGGGGTAGGTTTTCACATGGCTTTTCTGAAGGCCTTTAGTGTTAGCTATCCCTCCCTGAACTCCCTCCTCTGCCCAGCCCTCCCATTTCTCAGTCAGTTAGCCCTTCCTACTCTATTATTCCCCTTTCTCCCTTCGTATCATTGCTAACATTGCATTCTTCCCCCCCCTCCTAGAGAGACCCCTCCCCTTATTACTTTTTGACCTTTCTGTATTTTGAAATTGAAACACATATGTCTGAGATTTCAAAGCTAGCATCCAGCTGTGAGAGAGAACATGGGGTGCTTGTCTTTCTGGGTCTGGGTTACTTTACTTAGGATGATTGTTTCCAGTTCCATCCATTTACCTATGAATTTCATAATTTCATTTTTTTGAGAGCTCAATAATATTCCATTGTGTATATGTACTATGCTTTCATTATACATTCATCAGTTGATGGACATCTAGATTGTTTCCAATTCCTTTCGATTATATAATGGAGAGCAATGAACATGGATGAACAGGTACGTCTGAAGCAGGATTTAGAGTCTTGTGGGTATATGCTCAATAGTGATACAGCTGGATCAAAGGGACATGTTAATTAAAATAAATTGACTCATTGTGATATTTAAGCGTTCATATATTAACCTCTTTTATCTTCCTCTTGATCATTTTCTATTTTAAATAGTTCTCCTAATCAGATATCTTTTTTTCTAGATTCCACATTAGAAGAAGAAAAAAAGTGATTTCCTTTTCCCCAAAATCTGGCTTACTTACTTTAGTTACAGTGGTCTCCAGTAACATCCAGTTTCCTGAAAACTATATTATTTTGTTCTCTTTTTCTGGCTTAATAATACATATGTATGTTTCTTACATATAAAAATGTGTGTTTTATTTATTCATTCATCTTTTAATTGTTTTTTATTCATTTATTTATTATTTATTGTGTGCTTTGTCTACATGTATGTAAAATCACCCATGTGTGCAATGTCATGAAGGTCAGAGGAGAGCATCATATCCCTGTGAATTGGAGTTATGAATGGTTGTTAGCTGCCATATGGGTGTTGGAAACTGAACCCAGGTCCTCTGCAACAGCAGCCAGTGTTTTTAAGCACTGAGCAATCTCACTGTTCTGGCATTCATCTTATAAGGGGCAGCTATGCAGACTGCATACCTGAGCACTGTGAATAAGACCGCAGTAAGATTTTGTATTCAGTTATAGAGATTGTATGCTGATTTTGATTACATAAATAACCTGGTGAGTTGGGTAATTGAGCAATTTTATTTTTAATTTTACCTTCAACATCTCTTCATGACAAAAGCCCTGAAGAAACTAGCAATAGAGCAATCATGCATCAACTTAATAAAACTCTATAAAAGAAGCCTTGAGCCAGCAACACACTGAATGGAGATAAATGAAGGCACTTCCTGAATATCAGGACTGGGAAAATCAGTCTAATGAATGTGGTTGCACAAAAGACTCCACTCAGAAAGAAAAAGCAATCTTGAACAAAAAACCACAAAGCTTGAGGTTTCACTACAGCTAACTTCAAATTACATTACAGAGACATTGTAAAAATAATGGCATAGTACTACCATAAAAATAGACACATTGCCTGGTGTCAGAAAGGGCCCAGAAAGAAGCCTATATCTAGAACCATATTGTTCCTAAGATGCCAAAACCACATCTAATAAGGATGGCTGCTGATAGGAAAACTGCACATCCATTATAGATGAATGAACCAGCTCCTACCTCCGAGTCTCTACAAAATTCAGTAAAAATGGATCACATTTCTTGATATAAGACCCAAAATGTTGAAACTGTTTGAAGATAACACAGAGGAAATACTGCAAATGTGGCATAGGTAATTATTTCCTGAAAGAGATTTGTATAACTCAGGAAAGATTGAATCAACTGACAAATGAGACTGAATGAAATTGATAGAATTATTCACACCAAAGGAAATAATGAAAAAAATGAAGATTTGCCCACAGAGTGGGAGAAAAATCTTTTTTTTTTTTAAATTAAGGAGATCTCCTTTATTTTTGGAAATCGATTGAAGAAGCTGTAAATTTAATGTCCATTTTTAATCGCAGATTTTTTTTTAATTTTTAAAAATGATTTATTTAATAACAACATACTTAGAAGAAGCATATCATTACAACACAATTGACATATTCAATAACGTTTTCCTGAGGTAGGATGCATCTCTTTCAAAAGTGGCTGTAAATTTTTAAGTTCACAGTTGAATTAATAGTTATATAATATTGAACTCAGTATATAAGCCCTGTGAGACATAAAATTGAATGAGCTTTTAGCCTTTAAAAAAGATTTCCATTTCATTTTAAAATATACTATTTCTTACAAAAAGACTCAGTTTTTGCTACTA
>NW_008360321.1:2888616-2892043 GCF_000622305.1 Nannospalax galili
TTGTCGAGTAACTTTTAGTTATGTATATGTATGCTCTTATGATATTATGTTGGCCCCTTTAATCTTTGGTTATACTTCCCTTTTGGGAGAAAAATCTTTTAAAGCTATTCATCGAACAGGGGGTTGATATCTAGAATAAATAACAATCTAAAAAATTAAATATCAAAACTGCAAATAATTCAATCAATTAGTTAGAAAATGAACTGAAAATACAGTTTTCAAACAAAGTAGTATAAATGACTAATAGTTAGAAGCCCAATATTTTTTTCCATCAGGGAAATGCAAACCAAAAAATCTTTTAAAGCTATTCATCGAACAGGGGGTTGATATCTAGAATAAATAACAATCTAAAAAATTAAATATCAAAACTGCAAATAATTCAATCAATTAGTTAGAAAATGAACTGAAAATACAGTTTTCAAACAAAGTAGTATAAATGACTAATAGTTAGAAGCCCAATATTTTTTTCCATCAGGGAAATGCAAACCAAAACTGCATTGAGAATCCATCTCATCTCAATCAACAAACAACTAATGTCAGGACAGGTGGGTGAAGGGATGGGAAACCTCATGTTTTATTGGCAATCATATAAATTAGCATGGCCATTGTGGAGAAAAGAATGGGGGGGGTCCTCGAAAAGCTACAGATGCAACTAGCATATAATGAATGTTCTTAATTATATTATGGACTTATTTTCAATGTTAGCAAATTCTTGATTCTATTTAAATATTCATCTTTCTGGGAGTCATCTTATTTAAGGTTAATGTGTAGGTACTGGTCTACTTTTCCACTGTAATTCCAAACATAAGTTGGTTTCTTGATTTCTTGAAGTACTATTTCCATGTTCCTTTTCCTTCTGTTACCTCTGAAGCAGCTGCACAACTTCTCCAATAGTACCTGAGCTGCCTGGCACCCTTCCATAGGATGGACAGGGTCTGCATATCTTTCTGCAATAGAGAACATCATCAGAGATGGCAGGCACCTTGTAGGTGTCAGCCTCTCAGCTCTACAGATGCTCCTGGGTTTTTGCCTTCAGTTGGAGGCTATTGACATGATCTCTGTTGAATTTCTCCCTTCACATTCCTAAGACTAGAGAAGGCAAGGGGCTGGAGAGATGGCCCAGAGGTTAAGAACACTGGTTGTTCTTGCAGAAGACCCAGGTTCGAATTCCAGCACCCACATGGCAGCTAACAACTATCCATAACTCCAGTCCCAGGGGATCTGACAGCCTCTTCTGACCTCTGCGTGCATTGCACGACACAGGTGCACTTACCTACATGCAGGCAATACACACATACACATAAAATAAAAACGATGATTTTTTTTAAGAGAAGGCAGGCTTTTGCCTATAAGAACATCTGAGTTAGCACACACCTTTAATCCCAGCACTCCACTTAGGAGTCTGAGGCAGGAGGATCTCTGTGTGTTCAAGGCCAGCTGGAGCTACAGGGAGACTTTGTCTCAAAAAGACAAAAAAGAAAAAAAAAGAAATTCTGAATTATAGACTTCTCTGGAATACATATGTAAAGTAAAAACAATGCCCAAGAATCTCATCGTGGTAAGTCATCTTGTGATTTATGTTGTACTGTGTCCACGAGAGTTAGTTGTTCTAGAGGCAAGTAGTGAAGAAATCAGATGTATGTCACCTTCTTGTAGAACCAGAAGTCTCTAATTTCCTTGTGCTCAATTTTATCTTTTATCAAACTGGCATAATATTATCTAACATCACAGAAAAACTTAAAACAGCATGTGCTATTCATTTGGTGTAACGGCTAGGCAGAGAGAACCAGCACATATTATTTCTTCCATTTCATTTTCTTTCTTTAGTATTGCTATTCAAGGTGTTGGAGAATTCCACTAGTAGTTTTGGATAATGAATTAAGAACAAAACTATCTCTCATCCAAGTACTAGAGAGGCTTCACACTACATAGCTTCGAAGATCAAGTGAGATCAGGCATGCTCAGGAGGGCAAAATACATTATATGCATGTACGAACTTCTCAGACAACAGCAACAAAAAGAACAGAACCGGCCTTTCTTTCCTTACGAGAAGAAATCACACAGAACACAGTGACTTCTCACAAAGCTGATTCTTAATTTTCCATTCATAGTGCAAGACTACGTAGTCTCAATTTGAGGAGACCTTTTCTTCCACACTTCCTCAGTCACAAAGTGGGACATTCCAGACAAAAATTGAAAGGGTCTTCCTTCCTTTTATGCACATAAATTGAAGAACTGAGCTTGTAATGTCATGATCTCAAGGAATTAAACCAAAAAAGGTAGTCCCCAATACCACTACTAATGCTTTATCTAGTAGAATGAATGGTTGGAGAGATGGAAGATGATAATAGGTAGATGGTAGATGGATAGAGAAATAAGGAGCCCACAGAGCCTTATGCATGATAGCTTACAATAAATACTAATTAAGTAGTAATATGGGTCATATCATCTCTTTGGGTCAATGTTAGTCTTATAGAGAATATGGAAATCAAAACAGTGTTTTAAGGACAAATAGAACTTAGAGAGGTCAGCAAACAGTATGCATGTGGACCATGAGAATGAGGTAGAGGGAAATATACAAAGTAGGAAGTGCAAGGCAGCCATTCTTCTATAGAGTAGCATAGGGCTAATAGAATCAAGACAGTTTCTTCATAAGGGACTGTACCTGCCAAAGGACCAAAAGTGTGTCAAAGTAATTATATGAGTGTATGGAATGAATAAATATGGAACACAGTGAAGAAAAATGAATGGTTGTGTACTTTATTGATGTATATACTGTTGAAGCCTTAAGAACAATGTCAGAGGTCTGTAGGCATAGGTGCCTGATTGGAGATCAGAGAAGAATAAGCTCTGACTGAGGATGTAGTTCAGGGATAGAATGTTTGCATAATGTGTACCAGGTCCTGGATTCCATGAGTTCTGAGGTTGTGAATATTTTGATAAATTTCATTAGCAAATAGGACAGCAACTGCCAGAAGATAGGACATCAAGGGTAACTTAAAAATGATAGATTATTGGGGGGGGCTGCAAAAATGGCTCAGTGATTAAGAGCACTGATTGCTCTTGCAGAGGACATGGATTCAATTCCCAGCACCCACATGGCAGTTAGCAACCATCCATAACTCCAGTTCCAGGGGACCTGACACACTCTTCTGATCTCTGTAGGCATTGTACAATATGGGTGCTCTTACATACATGCAGGTAATACACTCATACATATAAAATAATAATTTTTTAAATGACAGATTATAAAGCATGGTTTTTACATGAATAGAACTATGGGATAAAGGGAAGAAGGAGCTCAAGAGAGATGGGACCTTAGCAGACAGAAATTATCAAGGGAAAAATGGGGAAAGTAGAATACTTTAAATGTGGAAGGAGAGAGGGAGGATAAGATAGGGAGAGGAAAAAAGAGAGATAAAAAGTG
>NW_008360321.1:2892084-2899156 GCF_000622305.1 Nannospalax galili
TATAACAGATGAAATCATATTAGTCTAAAAACCTACTGAAAAACTACTCATATGATATCTCTACATGAGTCCGTGATTATAGCTGAAGGCTACATAAAAAGAAACAGTGCCAGACAAGAGAAACCTTCCTTTGAGTTGTTGTCCAGGATAGTCCAAGAGACTCCCAAAATCACACAAGCTATTGCCACAGTCCTTGATTGCCTCCCAGAACTTGATGGTAAGACGGTATTACTGAAGACAGGACATACTTTGGATGCAGGATTTGGAGCAACAGAGCTGGAACTGACCTGGAAGACACCTCCCCAAGGCTAGCTCTCATAGCTTTGTAGAGCACTACATAAGCTGCTAAGGGAGAACATCAATGGATGGTCCAACCCCACCTTCAAGGCCTAAAATCCACAGCAATGACTAGTAAAGCAAATGACATTGGTGTAGTAGTGTCACTTTTATGTGGGAGGTAATCAACAGCTACCTAATTAGGCTTAAAGACACTCAATGGGAGGAAACTCATGTGTGGTACTGTAAACCTAGCCAAACACACACAGCTAGAGAGGTCATAGATCTTAGAGAAAACTCCAAGGCTGTCACATCCCTAGAAAAATGTAATTCCTTACTATGTGCAATATATGGATCCTTAAATTTATAGACAATTATCCAAGTCATCACCCATCAAAGAAGCTTCATTCTCAGGAGACACAGATAATCACAGAGTTCCACAACTTGTCACACACAGAGACTGTCTGTGAATTGCCCAAGCCCTAAGTGGCACGTCTAGGATGCAACCTCTACACCTAAGACAGAACATAGAACAAGGGATGAAGCGAACACTAATGCATCTTTCAAGTCTCATCAGTGAAGCTCCCTCATGCAACAGAGGTCCAGGAACACAAAAGGCCACAAATGGCCAAATGCAGAAAATAAGAGTCTGCAGAGTGTGGGTCCTTGGACAGGGCTCTTATATTAAAATTCACCCACCCAGGGGAAGAGGGAGCCAAAGGATTATAAGAGCCAGAGAGGAACTGATGACCATACAGAAGTAGTCCTACAGGCTCCTGTGACCCTTCTCATACAAACCTACAGCAATGGTGTCAGGGTGCACAAGTCCCATGTAAACTTAAGCAGACCAAAACCTAGCACAGAACTCTAGAAATGAACAGCAGGCCCCAACCTTAGTCAAAGAATTACTGGAAGCTGATTACTGCTGGATGAGGAGAAGCTAGGAAGGGATCTTAAGTAGGCTGATTAGATCCCAGTGGATGTACTTGCACTGAGGGACATCTGAGGACAATAACTGTCCTGGTTTGTTTCTTCATTGCTGTGACAAAACACTCTGACCACTACCAACTTGGGGAGGAAAGGGTTTATTCAGCTTACATCTCCAAGGTTGCAGTTCATCAGGGAGCCCAAGGTAGGAACTCAGGGCAGGAACTTGGAAGCAGGAGCTGGAGCACAGGCCATGGAGAAATGCTGCTTACTGGCTTGTTCCCCTGGCCCCTGCTCAGCCTGCTTTCTTATGCAATGAAGGCCCACCTGCCCAGGGGGTGGTACCACCCACAGTGGGCTGGGCAATCCACGTCACTCATCAAGAAGATGCCCCTCAGACATGGCCACAGGCCAGTCCAATAGAGGCAATCCCCCAGTTGAGGCTCCCTCAACCCAGGTGTGTCAAGTTGACACTAAAGCTATCCAGCACACTAACTCTACATGATAAACCTTAACATAACTGAGGGAATGTATGAACTCCAGTGGGGTGTGCTGTTGGAGGTTGGAGGGTGCCAAAGGGGAAGGGCTACAAAGATGATTTTCTACATGGAATATACAAGAATTCAATTAAAATATTTTTAGAAAGAAGTGACTGAGGGGAAAAAGATGTGAATGAAACAGAAAAGATGGTGTAACAGAAAGCAAAGTCTTCAGGGTGTCAAGGTGAGAAAACATTTGTAAGAAGCAGAGAGTTTTGAAGAAGACATTTGGCACCATGATGTATATTTATATTTACATGTATGTATATATGTGATGTGTGCATGCTTTTAACATATAAAAATACAGAGTCGAATCATGAAGAAACATCCCCAAGATGTGTTCCAATGATAGTGCAACCAAAGAAATAGCCCTGAATGATTGATTTCCTGTTTAAGGATTCTGTATTATCCATAACTCTTTTCTGACTTTGTGTGCTTGTAACTTCTCTGTGAGCATGGTTCTTTCCTACTGTAAAGTTGTTCTATAATGTCCATACTTCTCTGACTGAATTTGACTGTGATTTGATCTTAACATCACCTGCTAAATACTTAGTGGAAATAATATTTCTCTTCTGAATAGCTTATTATTGTTTCCAACACTCAATTGAACAGAATATTAAAAAGCTAAAAATAAAAATTCCCATTTGTGAATACAACCACTTAAAATGCCATCATATATTTTGATGATTTTATAGCTCTGGGCAACATGATTATCATTTACAATGTATAGCATTTAATAAGGCAATTATAAATATAGCATATGTTTCAAAATTCTAGACAACAGCAAACAAATGGAGTCTTTGTAATCTTAGCTTCAGAAAGGAGTTAATGTACCATCCCCCTAATTTATAATCAAAATACTAAATAAAATTCATTTTAACAGTTATAGCTCATCTAAGGTGTTTCATATCATAAATTTCACAAAGCTTAAGGCAACTCTGTATATTTAATTGAAAGAGATTAGAGATAAAGTGCATTTTAATACATATATACATTGAAAAACTTACAGCACATTAGGACTTTAACTAGTGCTAAATTTTGTCAATATTATTTTCTCTCTTCTAGGACTTTGCATAAAATTATCAATAAAATTACTAATAAAAACTAAAGGAAAGGAAAGGAAAGGAAAGGAAAGGAAAGGAAAGGAAAGGTATGTAGAACCAGATGAAAGAGTCTAATGCAGGATATGAGGAAAGTAAATGTGAATCATACTTCAGTTCTCTTTGGAAGGAGGGCTGCTCACCATGTTTCCTTAAGTACCAAAGTGGCAGGCTGGAAAGATGGCTCAGTGGCTAAGAATGCTTGCTGCTCTTATGGAGGACTGAGTATCATTTCCCAGCATCCATAGCAGTTGGCTCTTAATTGCCTGTAACTCCAAAAAGCTCCAGAGGACATCACCCCATCTTCTGGTCTCTTGCACACGCGTGTGGATGCACAGACACATACACATAAATAAAAATCTGAAGGAAAATTGAAACAAAATGGCAGAGCATGAATTTCACACAAATAAGATGATTGATTGTTATTTTTCATTAGCATATATGAATTATATATATAATAATAGGTTTCATTATGGCATTTTCATAACCTATATAGAATTTTTTATCACATTCACCCCCATTATGTTCTCTTGTCTTCATCTCACTCACATAGATCCTCTAGCCATCTCATCCTTCTGTGTTCATGTCATTTATTCTGTTGATGATTACCCAATGAATTCTTTAGGGTTGCTTATAGGAGCATAGATGACAGGTTATTTACATGAGTATAGGCACGTAATGAAAGAGACTGTCATTGAACTTTACTTTTGGAAAGCATACATACGTTATTTTCATTTATCCCTTAGTATAAACTGTCTGTCATGAGAAAGAGAAGCTAGAAGTTCAGCTGTGGGAAGCTCAGGCATGGAGAAAACGCTCAATCAGTACCTTCCCCTGGCTGCTTCAACATGCCCAGATTCTGCTGGATGTTATGAGTTGCCAACTTGATGATGATGCTCCCTCTATCTGTTCTTAGTTGTGTTTCTTGTAACTTGAAAGCTACACCCAAGGGGTCACTCTGCTCTGCCCGGGACCCTCTCTATCAGGATATCCAGCTGGCTGCCTTAAAGGAACTTCCTCATGCAGTTTGATAGATGTTTTTTAGAGTTAGATTTGATGGTCTTTTGATTATCTATCTATCTATCATCTATCAATCATCTATCTATCATCTGTCATCTGTCTATCATCTGTCATCTATCTATCATCTATCTACCCATTTATCTCTATTTAAAATTATTAATCTTTTGGATATTTATTCTTTAAATTTAGGTTACTATATATTGAATAAACTCATTCAAAAGCAAAAATACAGCTTCCATAGATGATTCTCTGGGCCAAAAAAAAAAAAAACATGCAGATGAAATTCTGAGTAGAACCTTACACATCTCTACCACTCAAGGTATGCTGCACAGCTGAGCTGGTAATTTTGATTATAATTCTCTGTTAATGCCTGTCTTTTAATTTGCTCAATTCCCTGAGATATTGGTTCTCCATGGGTTACAAATTATTCTTCCTCCTCTTTCTCCTCTACTCTTTTCCCCATCCCTTGTCCTTTTATTATAGCTGTCATGGAAGATGTATATGTCATAAGTAAGGCACTTCTGATTGATTTCTCCTGGTAGAGCAGCCATAGTAAATAATACGGACATGACTTTTTTCTATTTTTTTTTTTTGAGGCAGGGTCTCTCTGTTATCTCAGTTAGCCTGTAACTCATTATGTAGACCAGGCTGACCTTAATCCCACAGAGATCCACCTGCCTCTACATCCTAACTGTTGGTATTAAAGTTGTACATCCCCATGCCTAGTAGGGATGTGACTTTTAAAGTATAGCTCTATTTTAGTAGTCTCAGAAATGGTGACACTGACACAGGCTTAAGTTTTAAAATATTTATTTATTTATTTATTTATTTATTTTTAATTTTATGTGTTTGAATGTATTGCCTGCATATAGGTAGGGGAACCCATGCCATGCAATGCCCACAGAGGACAGAAGAGGGCATTGGATCCCCTGGAACTGAAGTTACAGACAGTTGTTAGCTGCCAGGTGGGTGCTGGGAATCAAACCCGAATCCTCTGGATGAACAGCAAGTGTTCATAACCATTGAACTAGTTCTCCAGCCCCAGGCTTAAGTTTTTAAAGCTAAAAGTAATATTGCTTAACTTTATTGACTTATCCAAAGTAATAAAGTTATTTAATAATAACAAGATGCAACTACAGATATTTTAAATCTCTTATGAACATTTATGTGGGATAATTTTTTTTCTTTGTTTGAAATAATTTAAAATATATTCACAATTGAATTGAATTTATAATTTTCTGAGGGCCCAATTATTCTTATATTCACATTCCTTCTGAATGTCAAGGGCCAAAGCAGAATATTTGCCCTTTCAGTTAACTGAAGAACATTTTAATGAGGTAGTATTAGGAGGAGTTTTCTTCTCAAAGCCTCAGGCAGAACTGATATAACACATGCTATGATACCTAAGTGGCCAACAAACAACTGTGTCTCTGTGAACAATCAACTTTTCACCAAGGAATGACAGGTACTTGGGAATGATGCCTTGTTATAGTCTTTTTTCCCCAAAGCAGAAATGTGCTGGTGCTTTTAAGTAAATTTATTCATATTCTTTCTTTTTCATTCCTATTTTTTCTCACTTGTGTTTACTCACTTTCCCTCTGACTCAAGAAAAGCTCTAATGAAATGTCATCTTCCCTCATCTAATTGTACCCAATTTTACATCTACAATAACCTCAACAATGTTTCAGGGGATATGTGTACATGGTAGGTGAGGTAACAATAAAAAGTTTTGCTGAGAATTTGAACATTAAACAGACAGTCCTACAAGAGTCTACATTGCCTCCCATTTGTAAACCAGTGAAGGTGCTTATGAAAGTTCACATGATTCTACTTGTTTCCCAGTAACAGACAAGGGGTAATTTTGAAATGTAAAAGAGATTATTAAAAAAATCAAGAAGCTTGAGAGAAGGCAGATAAGAGTTATCCAAGACATCCCTGGATCATTGTGAAAGTGAAAGAAAATAACAAGTGTGTGGTTACAGGGAGAGGCAGGAATTCATGGAAACAGAGGAAAGTACAATAGTAAGTAGTGAGTTAGATGAAATGTTGGACACTAGGTAAGAGAAACAGAGAGTCCTGACACTGTTTGGTGGTTCATGCAGTATGTATACCCTTAGTGTGGGTATAATAAAAAGGACAGTCTTGCTAACTTATACACATACAGTCTAACCCACGAAACTTGCAACTGACAGAGAAAGTTGGTGCTAGGGAAGTCTTCCTCTGCACTTCAAGCTCTGTCATAGGTGAGCCATCTAAAGAGGAGTCCTATGGTCCAATCTTACTGCTGTGAGAATCTGACGCTCTTGCATAAGATTTGATTAGCACACAGCCACCTTGAAAGACTCTGTGGATTCAAGAAACTGTGTCTTGCATACAAACTCATGGGCACAGGTTACCATGGTCAAGGTATGTTACAGAAGGGATGAGACAACTCTTCCATTTAGGCAGAAAGTGGCCCAGCCTCCACAAAGAAGGGGAAAACTAGCTGTGTGAGTCATATGGTACCTGGGACTGAAATTGGCATGGTTAGGGCTGACAGATTACTCAGTGCTATGCCTTCAGATTGCTTTTTTTGGCCATATTCTCCATGATCAGAGAGCCAGTTACATTTTAAAAGATATGCTACCATTGATTATTCATTCCTTGTAGCCATAAGCATACTGCCAGAGCACCTGGGGTACAACGGTCATGCACCTGACTATTCTGCAGCTTCTACTGGTGAGAACTCCTCACAAATAATCATATACACTTAACAGATGTCTGTTTACAGAGCTCCCTGGCATGAATGCAGCCCTGCAGTAGTCCTGCTATCAGTGCGTGCTGAATCTCTGCTTCCATATTGCTGTATTTTGGTTGGACCTGTGTGACTTGAGCTGAGAAGGAATAAAACCTCACTGCCCCTACCCACCATACCTGGAAAATTCCAAAACCAGAAGCCTGGGAAGGAGGTGTCTTCATCTCAGCAAGAAGGTCATTTTATTTTCCTTTGTTTCCATTTTTTAATTGATTTGTTTTGAATCTGTTTTGTTTTCTGTCATAATTTTTCCAATACATTTATATAATTATATCTGTTATTTATTTTCTCTCTGTATTACTTTATTCTATTTTTTCTTCCTTATCTTAACTCTACTTTCATATATATAAATACACACACACACATACATGTATTAGTCAGGGTTCTCCAAAGAAACAGAACCGGTAGAATGAATA
>NW_008360321.1:2900284-2901178 GCF_000622305.1 Nannospalax galili
CCTAATACTGTTATTCCTTTCTTAGCCTGCTGAGTTAAGGGTATCAGAAGCCCAAAGTGTCCAGGCGAAAGTCTTAGCTTCCAGTTCAATGGAATGTTTATTGTCTCCCTGGCAGAAGCACTCCCTCTTCTGGAACCAAAACATCCAAGCCAGTAGAATGCAAAGTCGAGGGTACAGGAAACAAAAATTTTCATAGAGGGTTGTGGGGACCTAAAGGCCCCACCTTGCATAGTTCTGAAAGGAAGTTACTGGGGGCGCAGCCTTCCTTGCTTTGAAAGTCTGAAGAATACTTCCGCACTGCTAAGGAGTGCATGATCAGTGCATGACCATCCTTAAGATACAACCTGGGGCGGCGGGGGGGCGGGATTTCCAAGTGCCTTTATAAGCTCTGTAACACCTGCAATAAATGAGTCCCTGCTTGACTAGGCTCCCCATTGCACCTGAGTGTTCCCAGTACTGGGGGCAGCATGGGCTGGCGAACGGCGTGCTTACTTATCCCCAATCATCACTGCATGGGGGGGGGTCGCTGGTTCGAATCCCCCGGAGCTGGCGTCCAGCATGGCACTCGAAGGAAGGTGAAAAGAAGAAAGAAGTAAGAAGCAGAAAAAAATGGATTGGGGCCAATCGGGAAGTTCGGGGTAAGCAAGACCCGAAATATGGGTAACGAAATTAATGAGTCCGAGGACCGGGTGCTTAAAGCCCTGAGAGATATGCTTAAAAGCAGGGGATTGGATTTGTCAGATCCCGGAGCTCAAAAGGTTTGGGCAGAGGGATTCATTTGGCTCCCTGGCTACTTGGGGCTCATGTTTTCACTGGGGATACATGGGAATCATGGGAAGGGTTTGAGGAAGAATGCAGAAATGCAATAGAAGTGAAGCCCAAAACGGCCAACGA
>NW_008360321.1:2901536-2903845 GCF_000622305.1 Nannospalax galili
TGGTAGTTTTGGTCCTGCAAAATAAAGGCCAAGGTTCCCACTCCAGTCGCCCCAGCTATACCTAGGCCAATTAAGGAGGATAACAAAATGGCTGTTGTCCCTATGGCTCTCTTAGTTCTGGGGGTGGAAAGGGGTGAGTAGGCTAGTTCCATCTGGGTCTCCTCATAGTAAGTCATCTTGGGGAATAGCTGTACCATGACCCAGTAATCTTTCATGTTGTCAAGGATGGTCCCGTGAATGCAGGGGGTCAAACCAGTAGAACAAGCCCACCATTCAGAAGTGGCAGAGTAATAGGTGTCATGAGATAACACCCAGCTCATGATGGGTAGCTGTCGTGAGCCGGGACTCTGTCCAGCAGAGTCCAGGAAAGACGACACAGACACCAAGGTGAGGTTCAAGCTTCTGTTTCTCTTCCTTCCTTTATTCTCTCTTATTCTCCCTCATATTCTCTTCATTATCTCACCCACTATGATGCTGCTGCTTCTCGTTCCTTGCTTGCTTATTACACACATCAGCTCTTTATATAGCTAGTCTTCTCTTCCTCAGTCAACCGATCATAGGGCACACCCCATGAAGCCATAGGTGCATGCTTGAGAACAGGAGGCATCGTAACAGGAGTAGGAACCATAGGCATTTGGGCAACTTCTTCATGTAACTTGCTTGTGCCTTCCAGGCCTGCTTGAGCCTGATCACGTATATACCACTTCCATTTGATAATGGATTGTTGCTGTGCACAGCCTACTTTATGGCTTGGAGGGTCAGATAACACCCAGCTCATCATGGGCAGCTCTGGTCTCATGGTGACTTGGTGACCCATTGTCAAACGTTCAGTTTCCACTAAGGCCCAATAGCAGGCTAAGAGCTGTCTCTCAAAGGGAGAATAGTTGTCCACAGATGAAAGCAAAGCCTTACTCCAAAATCCCAATGAACTTCGCTGTGATTCCCCTATGGGGGCCTGCCAGAGACTCCAAACAGCATTTTTATCTGCCACTGATACCTCAAGCACCATCGGGTCTGCTGGATGATATTGGCCCAATGGGCAGAGCAGCTTGCACAGCACCCTGCACCTGTTGAAGGGCCCTTTCCTGTTCCAGGCCCCACTCAAAGGTAGCTGCCTTTTGAGTCACTTGATATATGGGTCATGTTAATATACCCAGATGAGGAATGTGCTGCCCCCAGAATCCAAATAGGCCCACCAAGCATTGTGCTTCTTTCTTGGTGGAGGGAGGGGCCAAATGCAACAACTTATTCTTCACCTTAGAAGGAATGTCTCTGCATGCTCCACACCACTGAACTCCTAGAAATTTCACTGAGGTAGAAGGCCCTTGAATTTTGGTTGTATTTATTTCCCATCCTCTCATGCACATATGCTTAACCAACAAGTCCAGACTGTCTGCTACCTCCTGCTCACTGGATCCAATCAGCATAACATCATCAATGTAGTGGACCAGTGTGAAATTTTGTGGAAGAGTCAGGCAACCAAGATCCCTTCAAACCAAGTTATGGCATAACGCTGGAGAGTTAATATACCCTTGAGGTAGGACAGTAAAGGTATACTGTTGGCCTTGCCAGCTGAAAGCAAATTGCTTCTGGTGGTCCTTATGAACTGGTATCGAGAAGAAAGCATTTCCCAGATCAATAGCTGCATACCAGGTGCCAGGTGACATATTAATCTGCTCGAGTAAGGAAATCGCATCTGGTACAGCAGCTGCAATTGGAGTCACTACTTTATTAAATTTTCGGTAGTCAACTGTCATTCTCCATGACCCATCTGTCTTCTGCACAGGCCAAATAGGAGAGTTAAAGGGAGATGTGGTGGGAATCACCACCCCTGCGTCTTTCAAATCCTTGATGGTAGCACTAATTTCTGCACTCCCTCCAGGGATGTGATACTGTTTTTGGTTCATTATTTTCCATGGCAGAGGAAATTCCAGTGGTTTCCCTTTGGCCTTTCCAACTATAGTAGCCCTCACTCCACATGTCAGAGAACCAATGTGGGGATTCTGCCAATTCCTAAGTATATCTATCCCAATTATACATTCTGGTACTGGGTAAATAACCACAGGATGAGTTCGGGGACCCACTGGACCCACTGTCAGTCGGACTTCAGCCAAAACTCCATTTATCACCTGACCTCCATAAGCCCCTACTTTAACTGGAGGGCCACAATGCTTTCTAGGATCTCCTGAAATCAGTGTCAACTCAGAACCAGTATCCAATAGGCCGCGGGTCTGATTGTTTCCTTTCCCCCAATGTACAGTTACTCTAGTAAAAGGCCGCAGGTCCCTCTGGGGAAGGATGGGTGAGAG
>NW_008360321.1:2904077-2905179 GCF_000622305.1 Nannospalax galili
GTCCCTGGAAACACCATGATTGATTAGCCAGTACCACAGGTCCATTCGAGTCATGCCATTGTAGGTATTGTTTTGCCTTTGCCACCCATTGTGATAAGTACGCTCACCTTGTCTTTGGTAATTCATCGCTGTCACCTGACCCCTACTCTGATGTCCTGTTACACCTATTATATTTACATTTAATTTATGCAGTTGAGCAGCAGCATCTCCAACTGTAAGATTCGGCATAAGGAAAAGAGTGAAAACAAAGCTCTTCAAACGTTCTGGTGTCTCTCTCAGCACTTTCCATCTTATAAAATCAGTAAAAGGCATGTCCTCTGGGCCCTCCCATTGTGGAGGATTTGCTGTTGTACTGCGAATCCACTCAAGCATACCAATTTGCCTGAGTCTTACAATCCCTTCATCAACACTAAGCCAAGGGATATCAGGTATTTCCAGCTTTCTGTCAGTAGGCCATCTTTTGATAAATACCTCAGCCAACCAATCAAATAAACTTTTAACACCCTTTTTAACTGCACGAGCTTCCATATTAAACCTAGAATCTCCAGTCAGGGGACCTATGTCAATAAACTCAGCCTGATCCAATTTTATGTTCCTTCCACCATTATCCCATACCCTTAAAATCCATTCCCAGACATATTCATTAGATTTCTGTTTGAAAGAATTAGCAAATTCACTAAATTCTTTAGTGGTGTAGCGCACCTCCTCATGGACCACACTTTCTATCTCTCCTCTAGGCTCCTGCTTAGCTTTGAGTCTGGTTATAGGTCTAGAGGCAATAATAACTGGGCTCTCTGGGACATCAGCTTTGTTTTGCTGAATGGGATTAGCTTCCTCAATGGGATTAATTGCCTCAGGCAAGGGTGGGGAGGGTGGGTCTGCTGGGGTGGGGCAATTAGTTCATCAGGTGAATCAAATTCCTCAGCATCTGAGGATTCTAAATCCTCAGCCTCCTCAGGGTTCTCCCACATATCTCCATCTCGCGTGTCAGGATTCCAATCTTTTCTTACCAATGCCCGTAACTTTAATGCTGACACTCTTCAAGACTGGGAATTAAATTTATGTTGTAGGTCAGCCAAATGTATAATAAGGGCTCCAGCTT
>NW_008360321.1:2905264-2906243 GCF_000622305.1 Nannospalax galili
GTATTGATCTTATCATTCTGACTTTACTGCTGATGCTCTTTGAGGCTGGGAATTAAATTTGCGTTGTAGGTCAGCCAAAAGTATAATAAGGCCCCAGCTTGATTTTCTTCAGCTTTAGCTCTCTGGTTGCTGGAGAGAAGATTCTCTTCCTGGCCACAATGGTAAACTTTTAAACTATTGATTCAAATCTGGAGTTTGTCAATTTTATCATTAAGTTCATTGTTTATCTTAATCACTTTATTCAGAGATGCTAGAAGTAACCAGCCAGCATCATTATTTTTCTTATTTTTCCATAAATTGTCAAATGTTTTATATACAGAGTTACTAAATTTCTTGCTCTTCACAAGAGGTGAGTTAGGAGATTCAAATGGGTCTCTCTCCACAATTGTTTCAAATAGTCTACAACATGGATTTTCAGTACTCTCCATGCTCTCTGAAGACTCTGATTGGAGAGCCTGCTCCAAATACCAACAAGCCCATTATAGAAATTCATCCTTTCAATTCTGTTTCTCTAGAACCACTCCTGGTACCACAATCTGTATTAGTCAGGGTTCTCCAAAGAAACAGAGCCAGTAGAATGAATATGTATAGAGATTTATCAGCTTAGCTCACAGGATAGAGTCTGAATAGTCCAACAATGGCTGCACCACGCTGGAGAGGCTGAGAATCTGTACTTGCTCAGTCCACAAGCCTGGATGTCTCAGTAGTCCCAATCCGGTACTGAAGGTCTGACAAATTCCAAAATATCAGCTAGTCTTTAATCTACAGCAGCAAGATGAACTCACCAGCGAGAGAGAAGGCAAGCAGCAAAAAGCCTGGCATTCTGCTCTGCCTTGGTCTTTTATACCGGCTGCCATCAGAAGGTAACGACCACATTTAGGGTGTGTCTTCTGGCTTTAGATGATCCAATCAAGAAGATCACTTTCATTTCAGTTAATCCCAGATCCAATCAAGTTGACACCCAGGATTAGCCATCACA
>NW_008360321.1:2906398-2956857 GCF_000622305.1 Nannospalax galili
TGTTTGTGTGTTTGTTTTACTATACAGTCCCAGCCTGCCTGAAGCTTGCAATGTAGGCCATCCTAGGATGGCCTCCATCTCATAGTGGTCCACCTGCCTTTGCCTCCTGAGTGCTAGGATTAAAGACATGTGCCACCATGCCCTACCCATATGTTTTTAGTTTATTGAATTTTATATCTGCCGATGTATTTTCTACATTCACTTTTGTGTTTTGAATAAGAAACATCCCCCATAGCCTCATGTATTTTAACACTTGGTCCCTATCTGGTGGTATTGTTAAAGGAGGTTATGAAACTTTTAGGAGGTGGAGCCTTGCTGGAGGAAGTGCTGCACTAGGGGAGGACTTGGAGAGTTTATAGCCTTAATCCATTTCCAGTTTACTGGCTTTGTTTGTTGTGTGCAGTGGATGAGATCTCTCAGCCTTCTGCTCCCACCACTGTACTCTTCACACCATTACTGACAGCAAACGCTCTGGAACTGTAAGTCAAAATAATGTCTTCCTTAAGTTGTCTGTGGCCATGTAATTTTATCCCTGCAGCAGAATAAAACTAAAACAATCAACATTATAGCTACTGTCATTTTGAACATGTGTTTAATTCATCTGTAGGTTAGCTTTGATTTTTACTTGCTATTTTCATGGTTTTGTTCTCCTCCTAAATATTGTGGGGATCAAGTATAGCACTTTGTAGCTATAGGGTGCATGCTGGGAAGCCAAAGTATGCCCTATACCAGTGGAAATAACTCCAGTCATATTGATGTGAAAAAAAAAAGCAAGTAGAGCTGGAGAGATGGCTCAGTGGCTAAGAGAACTGGCTGCTTTTGCAGAGGACCCAGGCTCATTTCCCAACACTTGGATGGTGGCTAAGAACCAACTATAACTCCACTTGCAGGGGATCCAGTGCTCTCTTCTGAACTCTGTGCATTTCATGACACTGGCATGCTTATATACGTGCAGGCAATACACTCATACACATAAAATTAAAAAAATAATATACAAAAATATGTTTTTCATTTCTGATGTTTTTTAAAATTATTTATTTTATAACCACATGACTAGAAAAAGAATTTCATTACAGCATTAATATATTCAATAACAATTTCAAGAGCAAAGATGCGTCTCTTTCAAAACTGGCTGTAAATTTTTAGGTTCACAGTTAAATTAATACACTTAAACAATATTGAACTCGGTATAAACCCTATAAGACATAAAATTGAATGAGGTTTTAACCTTTAAAAAATATCTCCATTTTATTTTAAAATGTTTCAACAGAAAAACTCATTTTTAATGCTACTAACACTTAGATGTTTGCACATGCATCTAAAATCTCTATGTATCTGATCGTTACTAGTCACAGTTGGTTACTTTCTGAGATCCTTGGTACCTGAGCATGGATATAAAGTCATCAGGTAGATTTCAATGGTAATGTTTTTCACCTCTACTAATTAACATGAAGCAAATTTTTATGCTTCTTTTTCAAGTAAAACTCAGCTTTTTATTTGTTGATTTTTTGTGTGTATTTCATACAGAACATTCCAAATAATCTGATTCATCTATGTACTCATATCCAAAATGGCACTCCCCCATAGCCTCCCTCCAACACACTGGAGCCCATATACTCTGTCATCCCTGTTACTATCCACTGTGTTAACAGGGCCCCTGGCCATTCCCCAGTGCTTGTCATCCACTGAATCTAGTCAGCCTATCTAGAGTGCCTTGTTTTAGGAAGATCAGCTGTTCCTCATCTAGCAGCAATCAGTTGTCAATATTCCTTTAGATAAGATAGGGGTCTGTTGTTCATTTTCCCAGTTCTATGTTGGGTTACTGTCTGGGAGTCTCTTAGGGCACCCTGGGCAACAACTCAAAGGAAGGTATCTCCTGTCTGGCATTGTTTCTTTTATGTAGCTTTTAGCTATACACATGGACTCTTAAAGAATTATATTGATCCTTTTAATCTTTGATTATACTTTCCTTCTGGGTGTTTAAGACCATACAGTTGTCCCAGATAAATCAACTTATTTTTACTTTTATGGTTATTTGAGGATCTGTTCCTCAGGGATCACATGGGATTGGGAGGAGCCCCTGGCTCCTTTATTTTACCAGTTCCATCTATATGAAGATAAGTCAAACGTCCTGCTCAACTGTGGCTGGCTACAGGTGGAAGCATGGAGGAAATGTTTCATCTGTGTTGACCCTCCTCTTTGTAGACTGGATACTGGTTCAAGTCCATTTGGTGGGGTCACCATAGCCTCCTTGATCAAGAGGACACGTGACTCACCACAATTCCAGAACATTTTGAGAGATGCTCATAGTTCCCTGGAACTTAGTCGACCTAGGAGGGCAAGGAGCAAAAACTGTCCTTTATATCCCTCTAACCAAATTAGTATAGGCCCCAAAGTATGGCTGTTAAACAGCCAAGCAGGTTAGTTTCACTAGTCTGATACTTTTAATTACCATATGCTATGTAGATAAAGCTTGGGCAAAGGCCAAATGTTCTCAGATAAACCTTGCCTAGACATAAATTATATTCCTTGAACTAGATGTATGTATAATTTGTCAGTATGTTGTTCGATTAATATGGTTCCCTCTTTTTTTTTAAACTAGCTAGGAATTATCTCTCACATTGTCTAACCCTTCTACCATGCTTTCCCCACTTAAAGTGCCCCCATTTTCCCTTAATAATACCCTTCTCCTATGGTCTGATCTCTCTTGATCTTCTTTCCCTTTATCCCCTAGGTTCCTTGTATAACCCTCCTTCCTCCCTCCCCTTATAATAACCCCATTTTTAATCCATATCTCCCTTATTAATATCTGTTTCCTACTGTTCTTCTCTTTCAGATTCTTTCTTTTCCTTTACCTCCCTGGTTCCTTTACATTATCTTAGTTCCTATAGTTATGTCTAGTTACCCACTCACTCATCAGAATTTGGTGCTAGGATCCACATATGAGGGAGAACACATGTTGTTTTTCTGACTCTGAGTTGCTTCACTTAGTACAACAGTTTCTAGTTCCATCCATTTACCTGCAAATTTCATGATTTCATCTTGACTGCTGAGTAAAACTCCATCATATAAATGAACCACATTTTTATTATCCACTTGTCAGTGGAGGGACACATATGTTGCTTCCATCTCTTAGTTATTGTGAAAAGAGCAGCAATAAAGATGAATGTACACGTGTCTCTGCAATAGGATGAGGTCTTTGGGTATATGTCAAGGAGTGATATAACTGAGTCAAATGGTAGATTCATTTTTAGTTTTTGAAGAATTCACCACACTGCTTTCCATAGGGGTTGAACAAGTTTGCAGTCCACAAATAGTGGATGAGTGTTCCCCTTTTCCCATATCATCTCTAACATTTGGTATCATTTGTTTTCTTGATCTTAGCCAGTCTGACTGGGGTAAGATGAAATCTCAAAGTGGTTTTAATTTGCACTTCCCTAATTACCAATTATGTTGAACAACTTTTAAGATGCTTCTTAGCCATCTTTATTTCTTCTTTTGAGAACGCTTTGTTCAGCTCTTTAGCCCATCTTTTAATTGGGTTACTTCCTTTCTTGAGTCTTTGTATTTTGAGTTTGTTATATATTCTGGATGTTAAACCTCTGTCAGATGTGTTGCTCATGAAGACTTTCTCCCATTATCTACATTTTCTCTTCATTTCCTTGGTTGCTTCTTTCGATGTACAGAAGGTTTTTTAGTTTAATGAGGTCCCATTTGATGGTTCTTGACCTTGTTTCCTGAGCAATCGATGTCTGCTTTAGAAAATCCTTTCCTACACCTATGTCTTATAGGTTATTGCCAATGTTTTCTTCTAACAGTTTCAGAGTTTCGGGCTTCACGTTGAGGTCTTTGATCCATTATGGAGTTGACTTTTGTGCAAGATGAAAGATAGAGGTTTAGTTTCATTCTTCTACAGGTGGAGAAGCACTTTTGCCAGCACCATTTGCTGAACATGCTGTCTTTCCTCCAGTGAATGTTCTTGGCCACTTTCTTAAATGTCAGGGGGCTGAAATTGCATGTACTCATATTTGGGTCTTCAATTTTGTTTGACTGATCTACGGTTCTATTTTTGTGCCAGCACCATGTTGTTTTTGTGACTATAGCTCTGTAATACAGCTTAAAATCTGGTATAGTAATGCCCCCAGCATTGCTCTTAGTGCTCAGTGTTGCTTTGACTGTTAGGATTTTTTTTCCAATTCTGTGAAGAATGTCTTGTGGATTTTGATTGGCCTTGCATTGAATCTATAAATGATAGGATGGTCATTTTCACAGTATTTATTCTTCCAATCCATGAGCATGGGAGGTCCTTCCATCTTCTGATGTCTTCCTCAATGTCTTTCTTAATTTTAAGCTTTATTCCTTGGCGGTCCGATAGAATGCATGAAATTATTTCAATCATTTTATATTTGTTGAGGTTTGTTTTGTGCCTCAGTATATGGTCGATTTTGGAGAAATTTCCATTGGGCTCTGAAGAGAAAGTAGACATTTTGGCTCAGTAGAGTAATCTGGGTTGGCATCTGTGGTCATTTAAAACTGGTAATACATTGGTCCAGGCTCTACTGGGTTTCATAGTTTGCACTGAAAAGTCATCTGTAATTCTAATGGGTTTTCCTTTATATGTGACTTGTTTTTCTTTTTCAGGTTTCAGTGTTCTCTCTTTGTTCCGAACATTTAGTGTTTTTACTATGATTTTCCATGGAGGGTTTCTTTCTGGTCGTGTCTATTTGGTGTTCTATACGCTTCTTGTGTTTGTATGGGCATGTCCTTCTTTAATTTTGAGAAAATTTATTCTACAATACTGAGATTCTTCTCCTTCGTGTATGCCCAAGATTTGTAAATTTGGTCTTTTTATGGTGTCACACAATTCCTGCATATTCCATTCTTGTGTTTCCTTAAATGTTTCATAATCTTTGCTTGAGTGATCTAGTTTGTCCACTTTATCTTCCAGTCTTAGTATTCTGTTTTCTATTTCATCCATCCTATTGGTAAGGGTTTCCCCTGTCTTTTCTAATTGGCTTACTGAGTGTTTCACTTCCTTCTTCATTTCATCCCAAGTGTTCTTCAATTTTTTAACTCTTTTCTGAATTTATTCAGAAGTTTATCCCTATCTTCTTTCAGTTCTTTGATTTCTTTGTGTGTTCTTTAAATTCACTGAATTCTTTTATCATATTTATAATTGTTCTTTTGAGTTCTATGTCTTGTGTTATCTTTTGGGGGGTGTCTCATTGTATTCCTCTACAGGACTGTTGGTACTTGATGGGGATATATTATCTTGGTTTTTCATGGTATTATATTTTACTGTAACTGAAATTTGGATTTCTTTTGTAGTTTCTGATTCTTGTGTGAGACTCAAGCCTTTCTTTGTTGAGTTTTGCTCTGGTTCTTTTTGTAAACTTTATGTGCCTTTGTGCTTTTCTTGTTGGATATGAGAAGCTGGTTGGTCTAGGCTTCAGGTTTTCTCTTTTGATTTTCTATTGGAGGGGCCAAATTGCTTTCATTTTGCTGCTCAAATGTTCCCACAGATGAGGGTCAGATACTCTCAGGATTTCTCCAAATGTCTGGATCCCTCCAGAAAAGATGCTGGCCTCAGGAATTTTGCAGCTGGAATGGCCTGGGAGCAGAGCCCAGGAAAGATGCTATCCCCAGGAAACTGGTGGCTGTGCTGCCCAGGGATGCAAATGAAGTGGATGCAGGAAGAGGCCCTGAGGAATCCTGAGGCCTACAGGGAGGAATTGGGTTGGTCTGCATGCAAAGGATCAGGAAGCAGTGGGGATTCTGGTCCAAGAGGTCAGTCCAGGAGTCTGGGGTGTCAAGACAAGTAATAGCCAGTATCCAGGCTAGGAAGAGAGATGAGGTGAGGGAGCTGGAAGGGTGAATGAGGCTGGGGTAGTTAAGGTGTGGTGCATACTGCCGAACTTACTCAGGAAAAATGCTGACCCCAGGAAGCTGATGGCTGTGTCACCCAGGGATGTAAAGGCATAAAAATATTTTTAAATAGAAATATCAATAAATAATTAAAAAGAATGATGTTTATACAAATGATGCATGACTTCCAGTAGAAGAGAGAAAAGTAATTGAATGAAATAAGGAATTTGGAGCAAGACATAAAGGAGAAATTCAACAAGGAAAGAGAGATCCTAAAAATAACTCATGAGATATGTTGGAGATGAATATCCCAATAAATCAAATAAATACAATCAGTCAAAAACTGTATGAGTTTACCCAATTATATGGAAGAAAGAATATCAAGACTTCAGGATAAGTCTGGTGAATTAATGTATGCAAACCCTAATGAAGAAAATATGTGAACAGAACATGCTAAAACCTTTGCTACATGATCAAGAGACCAAACTTAAGGCTAGCAGATCTCGGAAAAGGAGCTCAGGCACATGTTAAAGGAATAAAGTCCGTGAAGTATCAGCAGAAAATGGCAAAAAAAAAAAATACCAGAAAAATGTGTACATTCAGGAATAGAAAACATTTAGAACTACAAATAGACTTGATAAGAACATCTCCACATATAGTATAATTAAAAGGCAAGAGTACAGAACAAAGAAAAAACTTGGAAGCTGAAAAAAACAAAACAAACAAACAACAACAACAAAAAAAACCTGCCACATCACTTATAAAGGAAAACCCATCAGAATACCAGCAGGATTTTTCATAAAATATCTAAAAATCAAGGCGTAATTGGATGATATATTTCAAAATCTCAAATTAAACTCGCCAAGCCAGATCACTATTGATAGCTAAAAATTTGCGGGAGAACGAGCAAATGGAGGATTAGGCACCAAGACACAGATAAAACTCTCAGCGGGATAGAGCTTTATTTCTCATGGGACACATTCCCCTCGGGGAAGGGGAAATGTCAGCCCATGGGTTGTGAGCTGGGGCTTATATATGGGGGCTTCAGGGTGCAGAAGGGGGAGAAGTTTTTTGGAAAAATCAAGCGGGGGAAGCAGAGAAAGTAGGGCTTGTAAACGTGGCTCCGTTCCGTCTGCCAGCCAGGATCTGGGTCAGGAAGTGTTTACTTTTTTGTCCTCTTAAGATATGGGAAAAGCTCCTGTGCTAAAGAGCTACTAAAATTTCCAGTCAATAGGCAGGATCTGTTTATCTTGTCTTTGGAGATCAGAGGAAAGGCAGACTTCCTCTTAGAAGAATCTGCTTCCCTTGACTTCAAAGGCCAAGGTGCTTATCAGCTCAGTTCCCTTTTTCAGACTTGAAAAACCCAAAGTCCATGGGTCCCTGTTGGGGAGGCGGGGGGAGCTGCTGCTGCTGGAAACCCTAATATGCCAGCCTTTTGTGTTATTGGATAGGGGGCGCTGTTGTCATCTTGCTACCTCCTGCTGGACAGGGTTGACATGGGAGGTAGGCTGGTTTAGGGTCCACTAGGCAGCAGGGGTTGTCTCTCCGTGCATCTGAACAGGGTCCTCGATGGTTGACAGGCATTTGTATACATGTGAAGGGAAGGAAAGTAACAACTGATTAAAATTAGTATGTGTTAGTTTTCGGATCTGGTCCTGAAAATATCTGACAAGGCAAGGAGCAATAGTTGGCACCAAAGTGATAGAAAGTAGGGGGCTCAGAAAGGGCAGAAGCCAAGGAGTTAATCCTGTAAAAATATCCCATTGAGATGACTGTTGGTAAAATTTATTCCTGAATTGGTGTTAAGGGAGGGATTCTTGAGATTTTCAACTTAAGAGGCCCAATACTGGTGGCCTGGTACTTGCTGTGTTCCTTGGCCGGTTTTAATTTGGAAAGATGAATCCAACCAGGTTGTCCTGAGAGCTTGGCTGCAGTCGGGGTAGACAAGATCACCAGGTGAGGACCAGTTCACCATGGCTGGAGGGTGTCCTTCACTCTTTTCTGTTGCTTGTGTACCCGCAGGTAGGTGTGATCTCCAAGTTGAAGTGGGTGGTCAATCTGCCCTTTAGAAGCCTGAGGAATAATCTGGTCAGCATGTTCCCTGAGTAGTTTCCTTAGAAGGGTGAAGGCAGGTAAATAGTCATGTAAAGGGGAGGGGTGCTGGTGTAGGAGGCTGTTGAGAAGGAATGGTCTTCCATATATAAGTTCAAAAGGACTGAGGAAGGAAGGAGCCTGTGGGATGGCTCTCAGTTTAGTAGGGGCAAGGGGCAGAAGAGTCACCCAGGATTGGTGTAACTCTAGGGAAAGTTTAGTAAAGTGGTCCTTAAGAAGGGAGTTAGCTTGTTCCACCTTTCCTGAAGGTTGAGGGTGATAGGGGATGTGTAACCTCCAGGTTATTCCCAGGGACTGAGAGACTGCCTGAGTTACTTTGGAGATAAAACATGGGCCATTATCTGATTGGAGAGTGAGGGGAAGACCAAAACAAGGAAGAATGTTTTGAATTAAACAGCCACGATATCTGCTGTTTCACCTGTTGTGGGAAAAGCTTCTACCCATCCCAAAAATGTATCTGCAAAAACCAGGAGATACTTAAGCTTCTTGTGAGTAGGCATGTGAGTGAAATCTATCTGCCAGTCGACTCCCGGGAGGACGCCCTTGTGCTGGTGAGGTTTGAAAGATGGAGGAGGGTGGCTTCCACCCTGTGGGGAGACAACAGCATAGGTGGAGCATTGCCTGGTGACTTCTATGAGAAGCATAAAAAGTTTAGGCCAATAGATGAGGGGCTCCAGGAATTTGTAAAGCGAGCAAGCACCTATGTGAAAAACATTATGTAAATGGGTTAAAATAGAGGAAGTTTGTCCCTCAGGCAGGCAATACTTGTCTGATAGAAGAAGCCATCCTCCTGGGCCCTGAGTAGCCCTTTTCCAGAAGGCTCCTGTGTTGTTGTGCAGGATAGGATGGGGAAATTCCTGTTGGTGCCAAACCATCAGAAGGGGGGAGGGTTGTACTGGCTTCCTTAGGTGTCTTTTCTGCTAGGTCATTGCCTCTACCTATGGGATCAGTGAGAGGCTGATTCCCCCAACAGTGGATCACAGCCTCTTTAGTTGGGAGGTAGGAAGCTTCTAGGAGTTTAAGAATCAAAGGGCCATTGGTTATGGGGGTTCCCTTGGTTGTTAGGAGACCCCTTTCCTTCCATACTGAGGCATAGTGATGGAGTATGTGGAAGGCATACTTAGAGTCTATAAAAATATTAACCATCTGTCCCTTGGCTAAAATAAGAGCCCTGGTGAGTGCCACAAGTTCGGCTTTCTGTGACGTGGTTCCAAGTGGCTGGGGTCCTGACTCAGTGACCTCAGTGAGAGAAACTATGGCATACCCCACCCTGTGAGACCCAGTTTGGGTGAGAGTTGAACTCCTGTCCACAAACAAAGTCAGATCTGGGTTTGGCAGAGGATCTTGGGAGATAAGAGAGTTCCTGAAGAGTTTCCAGGCACAAGTGAGTGAGCAGTTCACTGGAAGGGAGGAGGGAGGCTGGATTGAGAGGATGGCATGAATCAAAGGACAGCAAGGGATTTTCAAGAAATGTACCATGAAAGAATTGTAGTTTAGAGGGAGCTAGACTGGCAAGAGATGCATGGGTTAATAAATCCTTAAAACGGTGGGGGGAAGGACAGAGATCGGCTGACCCAAAGTAAGCTTCAGTCCCTCCTGAGCCAGGAGTGCTGCAGCTGCCAGAGCCCAGAGACAAGGTTGCCACCCCTGGGTGGTGGTATCCAGCTGTTTAGAGAGATAAGCTACTGGGGCAAAAGTGTGTCCCCTCATCTGTCCCAAAACCCCTAATACCTGGACCTTATTCTCATTCATGTAGAGAAGAAACTGGCTTTCTAGGTTGGGGAGAGTCAGGGTCAGTGCCTTTAAGAGGGCTTCCCGGATAGTGTGAAATGTGGCTATAACAGGCCCTAAGGGGTCAAGGGGCTCAGAGGAGCTTCCTTTAGAGGCTTCATAGAGCGGCTTTGCCAAGAGGGCAAAATTAGGAATCCAGGTGCGCAAGTACCCTGAAATGCCTAGGAAGAACAGAATTTCCTCCTTGGTTGTGGGAGGCTTTAAAGACCTCAGGTAATTAGTTCTATCTATAGTTAAATGGTGGGATGTAGGTGTGAGGAGGAACCCCAAGTACTTGACTTGAGGGGGAGAAATCTGTGCCTTAGCTACAGATACCCTATATCCCTTGTCCCCCAGAAAGTTAAGGAGTTTGTTGTGTGAGCTTTGGAAACTGAGAGAGATGGGGAACAAAGAAGTAGGTCATCTACATATTGCAGGATGGTGGAGGGGGGTCTAGGGAAGTTAAATCCCGGGCTATAGCTTGTCCAAAGAGATGAGGGCTATCTTGAAACCCCTGGGGCAGGACAGTCCAGGTTAGTTGGGAAGCCGTCCCAGTGTCAGGGTCCTCCTAGGGTGTTGGGCCTTTGGGACCCTCATACACATGGCATGGAGGAAAATGAGGCCTAATATAATTTCCTAAGCCAGGCTAAAGTTTAGCGACCTGTCTCTGGCCTGTCACTTCCGTGTGGAGGTGACTCAGCAGTGCCCTATCAAAGATTGCCTCTGCCCAGTAACAACTGGCATAATGAATTCACAGTGGCCCACAGTCTTCGCCCCAGATGACACATTCCTATACCCACCCCCTTTTCCACACCCCTTTTGCTTAAACTATATAAGCTGATGCCTGATGCAATAAAGTGAGTTCCTGCCTCGACAAGACTCCCAACTTGGTGTGGTTTTTGAGTTGCCAACACTCACCATCCCACTCAGCCCCTAAGAGAGGTACCCAGGCTTGTCCTGGCCTCTCCCCCTGTGCCGTACCTGTCAGAGAATCCAACAGATTGGTACCCCATGTGAGGAGCTGCCTATCACGAAGTTCGCCGACAGGTCAATCAGTCTGCGGGTGAGTGTACCCCTGATAAATTAATGGGAAGTCAAGTTCTAAGCCTGACCCCTCTTTATATTCCCTCAGGGTCCTGCTGAAAAGCAGGGGCCGCCTTGACCTCTAGACAGCCAAGCTCTCCAGGCATGGGGATGCTTGCTAAAGATTGAACCCTGGCTTCCGGAGAGCAATCTTTGATTGGGATACTTGGGATAGAGTTGAAAAGTTGATCAGACAGCCCCAGGTAGAAAAAGGGGAGATCCCTCCTCTGGGAGCGCTCCCCACAGTGTCAGCCTTAAAAGGCTGCTTCCCCCCTTGCCCTCCAAAATCAAAAGTGTCAGAGGCCCTGGCCCTGGCCAAGGCCACTGACCCGGTCCCAGAGATGTGACCAAGCCCAAAGCCGGATCGTAGGTCCCCAGGCCATACGGATCCACTGGACCATCCTGAGCCCCTCTACCCCTCCCTCGATCCTTTTGGGAGTGCCCCTTGGCCCTGCAAGGGCCCCATCCAGGCAGACTCTCAGACCAACCCGTTCCGGGCTCCCTCTGCCCCTCCCCCATATGGGAGGAATGTTTCAACCTGGGAGGGAGCCACCAACCTCTTTCCAGTTAATGTAAACCCTGGAGGCAATCAGCCCATGGCTTGGTATCCTTTGCAGGCTTAGGACCTTAAGGACCTAAAGAAGGCCGTTGCAGAAGATGGACCCAACTTTCCCTGGGTGGAAGCTATTCTGGAGGGGCTGGCCCATGAGGTGTGTGTGCTGTGGGACTAAATAAATTAGCCAAAGCAGTGTTCCTGGGTCCTGTTTTCCTTAAATGGCTGGCCTATTATAATGAAGAGTGCCACATTCTCAGAGAAAACAATCAAAACACCCAGCCCCCCACACCTATTGCTTTTGGCATGCTCTCTGTCACTGCTGATCAGTTCACCACTGGGGCCCAGCAGGTGGCCATTGCTCCTCCCTATGAGGACCAGGTCTGGGCCCTAGGTCTGGCTGCCTGAAAAAAGCTAGATAAAGGACCTACTAAATCACCCATATCTGGGATTACTCAAAAGACATTGGAGGACCTCCCCTCCTTTATAGATAGAGTTCAGAAGAGCCTGCAGAGAAAGTTCCCTTCAGGGGAGTTGCGTGACCAGTTGGTCTGATTGCTGGTTTGGGACGGCATGACCACTGATCATAAGATAGCTTGCGCTGGGCTACAAAACCAGGCCATGGACAAATGGATCATAGCTACCTGAGATGTTGGGTCCGCATCTTATCAGACGAGGGCAATGGTGGCTGTGCTTCAGGCTAGCCGTCAGGAGGAGCTTCAAACCCTTATCAATGTCCTACAACAGACCAAAGTGTCCGGTAAGCGGACCTGTTTTGGGTGTGGCCAGGAAGGTCACTTCCAGCGGGAGTGTCCAAACCAGTCCAAGAGACCCCCCCAGTCCCTCCGGAGGAGGGGGAGGCCCGCACACACCCTGCCCTAGCTGTAAAAAGGGCTTTCATTGGGCTCGTGATTGCAAATCCAGATTTAACCTAAGGGCCAGCCTTTAAACTCCCCTCAGGGCCACCCCAGCCCTGCTAAATAAGGGGGATGAGCCAGTTCAGGCTCATTGGACAGTCCCACTGATCCCTGGCTTGTCGCCAAAAATGACCTTAACCATAGAAAACAAGACCTTCAAATTTCTCATTGACACTGGGGCAGACTGCATGGTGATTAAAAAGGAAAAAGTCCCACACTCCTGGCAGTTGGTGCCTGGCCCATCCTTACTGGGCATGGGTGGGCAGTCTACATCATGGGAAACTGCCACCTGGCTACCCTGGGTAGATCCCAAAGGGAGTCGTGGAGAGGTGCACCCTCTTGTGGTCTCTGGCCTAACTGCCAAACTTTTAGGTCAGGACATTCTGGGCGAGGCTGAGGCCTTCATCACTACCGACCATAAGGCCTTCTATAACGACCTTCTGGACACTGAGGAATATCAACAACAATGTAAGGAGGGACAGAGCAGTCACCCCAATTATAGGGATGATCCCTATTTTAAATGCCTCAGACAAAATTATCCTCTGGTTCACCCCCAATCCTAAGGGCCACTGCTCGCCCCTCAGTAATCCAAATTCAGTGGACACCTGGGGACCCCGTATGGGTTGAGCAGTGGCCTCTCCCTTCATATAAGCTTCAACGTCTTTTTCAGCTGGTCAAGCAGCAATTACATCTGGGACATGTAAGGCCATCAACAAGGCCCTGGAATTCTCCTGTGTTTATCATTTAAAAAAGCCAGCAGCTCCTGGAGACTATTACAAGATCTTAAAAAAATTAATGAGAAAATGATGCCTTTAGGGACCCCCCAGAGGGGGCTCCCCTGGATTCTGACAATCCCCAAGACATACCACTTAACTATTATTTATATTAAGGACTGCTTTTTCTCAATTCCCCTCCACCCTGAAGATACAGAAAAATTTACATTCTCCATACCCTCAACCAATTTTTGTGTGCCGGATTTAAGATTTAAATGGACCGTCCTGCCTCATGGTATGGCCAATAGTCCCATTTGCCAATATTACCTAGCCCACATTTTCGCCTCACTAATGGGGCAGCCAGATGTTTTATTCTATATTTATATAGATAATATAATTCTGGAAAGCCCTAAGCCCTCCAGTCTCCACGAGCTAACCTCTGACTGTCTTGCTATTCTTCAGGAAAACAACTTTAAGGTGGCCCCCAATAAAAGTCAAAGTATCCCTCATTTCAAGATACTAGGTACCACCTTATCTATGGACACTGTTTCCCCCATAAAGCCTCAGCTCACTATTCAGGACAATTATAGTCTAGCCCAACTCCAAAAATTACTAGGGAAAATTAATTGGCTGAGGCCCTGGATACCCATCTCTACTAAAGAGTTAATTCCATTATTTGATCTCTTGAGGGGCCTTGACTTAGTCTCCAGAGTGGTTTTACCGCCTCGGTGCCAACAAATTCTAGCCAAAATCCAACAGTCCATAGATAAGGCCACTTTAAAAAGGTTCGATCCTGACACCCCAATGTCTCTTTATCTTTTCATTGGAAGTGCATTGTGCACTGCTCTTCTCGCACAAGAGGGTGAGCCCATACAATGGATTCATCTATCTGTGGGCAGAACCCCTCGAGTTTATTCCATGACCAACCAAATTGCCAACTGCATTATCAAGGGTAGGGACACAGCAGTCCAGTTGTTCAGTATTGAGCCCCATTCCATAATCACTCCCTATAGACTGACAGATTTTACCTGGCTTCAAAAAAAACAATGAGAGGATCGCGCTGGCTCTAGAGGGATTTCTTGACAAGGTTGACTGCCACGATGGTCCTTATAAGTGGATAAGCTCCTTCTCGAGGTTGGAGTAGGAGCCCCCCAGACTTTTTCTTTCTCAACCTGACCCTAAGTTTCTAACTGTATTTACTGACGGGGGATGTCTAGGAGCCTCTCTGGTCATCTACCCACCCCTAAAGCAGGGACAAACTCCCATGCCCATTAAATCAGTCTCTCACCAGATTGAAGGATCGCCACAATTTAAAGAGTGCTTTGCCGTTGTCATGACATTAGACTCCATATCAGAGCCCTTCAACCTGTTCTCAGACAGCTTGTATGTGGTTAATTTACTGCCCAACCTAGTGGAGGCCCATATTAAAATAGACTCCAACCCCATATCTCCTCTGATGATTCAGGCCCAGACTCTACTTAAACTTAGGGTAAATCCAATGTTCCTCCAACATCTTAGAGGCCACCAAAATTTGCGGGGGTTTCTGTCAGAGAAAAATAAAATAGCTGATCAACTGGCCTCTTCACATCAGTGTCACACAGTCGCTGAGGCCACCCAATTTCATCAATTGACCCATGTCGGTTGGAGAGGGATTAGACATAAATATCCCCACGTGGCAAAGACCTAAAAAAATTATACACATCTGTCGATCTTGCCAACCTTTCCTACAGGTCCCCCCTCTTCAAAATTCACATACCAACCCCAGAGGCCTTCGGCCTAACAACCTCTGACAAATTAATGTCACTCACTATGCCCCTTTTGAAAAACTCAAATATATCTTCCTATCAGTTGATTCCTTCTCACGTGCCTGCTGGGCAACAGCACACACTGGGGAGAAGGCCAAACATACAATCAGTCACATGCTCCAATGTTTCACCACCCTTGGACTGCCTAATCAAATTAAAACAGATAATGGCCATGCTTTGTAAGCAAGCATTTCTCAGAGTTCCTTCAAACATAAAAGATTTCACACTCCATGGGCATTCCTTATAACCCTCAGAGACAAGCCATTGTTAAAAGATTCAACCAAACCCTTAAGACTCAGTTACAAAAACAAAAGGGGGAGTCCCTGCCCCCACATGATTAACCAAAAAAGGCCTTATTTACCTTAAATATTCTAAATTTTTCCAAAGGCGACAAGTATTTGTCTCCCTTCCAAAAATATTGGTCCTCATCTACCAGCTACAGCTCCATTCTGGTCAAATGGAGAGACCCACTCACTGGAGCCTGGAGGGGACCAGACCCACTTCTTACAGCAGGAAGAGGGTTTGGGTGTGTATTTCCCCAAAATGAAAAAAGGCCCCTCTGGGTACCTGCAAGAGACATTAAATATTTTCCCTCACAAGATGATGAACAGGACAAAGGAGATCAATAAAATGCTATGATGGCAAAACTTCATGATTAATAAATGCCAACAAAAGCAGAAAGGTCAAACGTCAACCAGGGGATAAATGCCCTGCAGAGGGCCTTTTATTTTCCTCTCTCTCTTTTGCAAAAAATGGAGCGCAAAATCCTCCTGATGCTGGCCCTCACCCTAAACTGTCTACAAATGAGGAGTCAAGCCTATGGGTTAGACAATCCACATCAACCCCAGAAGGTCACCTGGTTGGTGATCAATGTGGCCACATCAGATGCCACCAATAAAACTACTCAGATAAGACCCCCTTCTGTGTGGTGGCCTGACCTGCAATTTGATCTCTGCAATCTTGCCGCTGGATTGTGGGATGTGAGTGGATGAGTAGGCCAAGAAAAAACCAGGCCGGAATGTGGAGACAACGGAAAGGGATGCACCCTGCCACTCATGGGATCCCTTAACTCTCCTGACTGCTCGCATATCCTTAAAAGACATGCATTGCTGTTGACAGCATTCTATTTCTGTCCTGGGTCCAATAGAACTGCATCACAATTGCGTATTTGCGGGGGCGGATGCCTTTTATTGTACAAGCTGGGGCTGTGAGAGCACAGGGATGGGGTACTGGATTGAGGGTAAAGGATCCATCCGAGTTAGTAGGGTCAAGCAACAACAACTGTCTACAAACCCATTATATGGACAATGTGCAAATTATCATTGTAACTCCATACAGATCAGCTTTACAGAACAGAAAAAAAAAAAAAAAGAATAAAAAGCTGGAAAAATGTTTGGGTTAAGACTCTATGTCTCAGGATATGACCCTGGCCTCCTACTAATGATCAGGAGGGTTGTCGAACCCCTGCCTTATCAGGAGACAGTGGGTCTGGCCTGGTTTCCACCACCAAGGCCCATCACCCTAACACATGTCACTACTAGCCTGATGCCCACCAGTAATACCCTGGCATCAGAAACATCTGTGCCTGGTAACCCTGGCCCAGGCTTAAGTGGGACCAGGCATAAGGACATTCATCAGGCAGTGCAGCTTGCTTGTACTTTTCTCAATGCCTCTAGACCTAAACTTGTTGACCTGTGCTGGCTGTGCCTAGATGCCAGCTCTCCAACGGTGGAGGCCCTGGGGACAATAAAAAATTTCACAAACACTACTCACAGTGATCAATGCCGATGGGGTGGGATCAGCACAAAAACTGGCTTGCTCACCCTGCCTCTTAAACATGACAAAAATATGACTTGTGTTACCCATGGGCACCCTGGTGGACACTCCTGGGGGCGCTGTCAAAACATCACTTCAACAGGGGGTAACTGAAGAGTCCCTACTGAGTCTTCATATTATTGGCTGTGCCAAAATTCGGGTTTGACACCTTGCCTTTCTCTTACAGTGTTGCGACAATCGGGGGGGGACGTGTGCACCCTGGTCTTCCTCTTCGCTTATGTCATTTATCATTCTGCTGAGGTAATTCAGGGTTGGGAGAGACATATACAAAAGAGAGAGTTGCTTTCCACAGTTGTGGCTTCCACACTTGTGGGCCTTAGAGCTGGGGGGATGGCCCTTGGAGCTACATCCTTAATAATGGCACGAAAAGGCCTCCAACAGATCAGAACAGATATGGATGCTAGCCTAGATAAAGTTGAGACAGCCGTTAGGTATCTCCAGGAGTCGCTTTCCTCTCTAGCCCAAGTAACTTTACAAAATAGGAGGGGGCTCGATCTCCTGTTCCTCCAGCAAGGTAGTGTATAAAAAGCCCTCGGAAAACATGCTTGTTCTATGCTGATAATTCAGGAGTGGTTATGGATAATCTTGATAAATTAAGAGAGGACTTAAATAGGCCTCAGCGAGAACAGGAGTCCTGGTACCAACAGTGGTTCACTGCCTCACCATGGCTCACTACCCTTATTTCTATTCTGGTGGGACCTCTCATAATCCTTATACTTCTCTGCACTATAGGACCCTGTGCAGTTAATAGGCTTATGAATTTCATTAAAAAATAAAACAAATACAATTAATGACGTTAAGAGTTCAATATGATTGCCTGCCTACTTCTCCCCTAGAGACAACAACCTAACCCAAGACAGGACACTGGCCTACCTAAATCAAAATCTAGCCGGTTACTGGACCTCTTCCACAGGCTGAGGTTATGTTACAAAATAAAAAAAAAAAAAATTAAATCTACTAACAGCCAAAAGGGGATACATCTGTTTATTTTTACAGAAAAAATACTGCTTTTATGCCAATAAATCCGGGATCATCCAGGATAAGATTAAAAATTTCCAAAAAATCTAAAAAAAAAAAAAAAAAGATAAGAGTTTCAAAAAAAACCCCTCTGGACCAGCTTACATGGTCTTTTGCCCTACCTCCTCCCACTACTTGGCCCCCTGCTCACACTTCTCCTTATCCTTACTGTCAGGCCCTGGATATTTAACAAATTTACAAAATTTGTTCACCAGAAAATAGAGGCAATCAAGTTACATCAGGTCGAGGTTCATTATCACAGGCTCGCTAATCAGGAGCCAGACTCTTACGATTGGCCATCCTCGTACGATTGCCTGACCCCTGCCCTCCATGTAGCCAATGATGGGTAAGACCCTCCCAGACTGATAAACCTAAGACAGGACATGGAGAGGTGCCATGGCAAGTAAGATTCATAGCACCCAATAACGGATAAAATCTTCAAAAGGGAGACAACCTAAAACAGGGGTTATATTTCTCCACCCTCACAACAAAAGCAAAAGGGGAAATATGTTGGGCCTTCAGGACCCTCATACACATGGAGTGGAGGAAAATGAGGCCTAATATAATTTCCTAAGCCAGGCTAAAGTTTAGTGACCTGTCTCTGGCCTGTCACTTCCGTGTGGAGGTGACTCAGCAGTGCCTATCTAAGATTGCCTCTGCCCAGTAACAACTGGCATAATAAATTCCCAGTGGCCCACAGTCTTCACCCCAGATGACAAATTCCTATATCCACCCCCTTTTCCACACCCCTTTTGCTTAAACTATATAAGTTGATGCCTGATGCAATAAAGTGAGTTCCTGCCCCGACAAGACTCCCAACTCGGTGTGGTTTTTGAGTCGCCGACACTCACTATCCCACTCAGCCCTTAAGAGAGGGACCCAGGCTGGTCCTGGCCTCTCCCCCTGTGCCATACCTGTCGGCGTGTCCGACACCAGATGAATGCAAAGAGGTTGTGAGAGTCAGGGTGTAAGGGTATTGAGAAAAAAGCAACTTTAAAGTCTAAGATAGTAAAGTGGGTGGTGGAGGAGGGGATATGAGAAAGGAGAGTATAGGGATTGGGAACGACTGGGTGAATGGGAATAACTGCTGAGTTAATAAGCCGGAGATCCTGGACCAGATGGTAGGAGCCATCAGGTTTGAGGACCAGAAGAATGGGAGTGTTATATGGAGAGTGAGTGGGTTTAAGGAGGTTAGCTCTCATAAGCCTTTGAATTATGGGTTTGAGTCCATAGCGGTGTTTGAGTGCAATTGGGTACTGGGATCTGTTGGGAAATAGGGAGGAGTCCTTCAAGAAAATGCAGATAGGAGTGTGATGAGAGGCCAGTCCCAGGGCTGAGGTGTCCCAGACCTTGGGATTTACTTCCATAGGGGGAAGGGGCCAAGATCTGGCTTGGGGAGGAGAAAGTACAGGGGAAAGGAGAAAGAGTGTGGAGAATGGGAGAGAAATAGAAAGGGAGAGCTTTTGCATGAGATCTCTACCAAGTAAGGGAGTTGGGCAGGTGGGCATAACCAGGAAGGAGTGAGTTAAAGGCACCTTCCAGAATATACAGGCTAAGGGTCCTGTTGATTTGGGGTTGCAAGGCTTCCCATCAACCCCCACCAACAGAGATCTGTGAGGGAAAAACTTTACCGGAGTAGGAAGGGAGAATCGACCATGATGTGCCAGTGTCAAGAATAAAATGAATAATCTTACCTACCACCATGGCAGAAATCCCTGAGCTCCTACTGTAATAATCATAGAAGCAGTGGGGGCCAAGAAGCCAGGGCATCATCAGTCTTCAGCTACCAGGCCTAGAAGATCACTCACTGAACCCTGTAAATGAGGCTGGGTCTGGGATGTGAGTGGCCTTCCGCGGCATTGCAAAGAAGGACAATCGACTCTCCAGTGACCTTATTGCCCACAAGAAGGGCAGGGTCCAGGTGGAGGCTGTGGGTTAAGGCATTGCCTTACCCAATGTCCAGTCACTCTGCACTTGAAGCAGGGTCCTGATGGATGTCGTTGGGCCCCATTGGTGTTCGAAGTGTTCTTGGGAGGAGCCCTTAGGACTGCAGCCATAAGCTGGTACTTTTGCTTGGACAGGGTAAGCTTGTCTGCCTTCTCCTGTTCCTCTTGGTTATAAAATACTTTAAATGCCATGTCCAACAGATCTCTCGTGGGGGTTTCAGGGCCCTTGTCTAAGTGCCTAAGTTTCCTTCTAATATCTGGAGCTGATTATAAGATAAAGTGGTGGTGAAGCATAAGCTGTCCCTCTGCAGACTCTGGGTCATACTTGGTATACTGGACCAGAGCATCAGTGAGTCTGTCCATAAACTGAGCTGGGGTTTCAGCAGAGCCCTGAGTAATCAATCTAAGCTTAGGGGGCGAAACTCTCTGAAGACCTGTCAGGAGGCAAGTGATCATGTGGTCCCTGGCTGTTCTACCTAAGGAAGGTCCTGCCTGACCTCCTGGTGGGGATTGGTAATCTCACCCAGGGTCCTGAAGGGGAACTGCCTCACTACCAATAGGGTGAGCTTGGTTAGCAGAATGAAGCTCATTAGCATATTCCTGTGCTGCTGTCCAGACCCTATGTCTCTCATCAGGGGTGAGGATAGACAGGAGAATCATAAATAGATCATGCCAGGTTAGATCATAGCTATGAGAAATATACAGTAGGATTAGTAGAAAAAGAGCCTATTCTTCACTTGAGCTGGGATAGATCTCCAAGAGAGAAAGGCACATGGACTTTGACAACCCCATCCATGCCTGCCACCTCCAGGAGGGGAAAGATGCCATGGGAAGGGAGCTGAGACTGGGTGTGGGAATGGGTATGGCTTGACACAGGAGAGGGATTGGGAGGGGGCAGAAGAGAAGGAGAAGGGGAGTCCTGGGAGGAATCTGAAGTGGGAGAAGTGGGATGGGTGTCCTGTCCATGAGAGGCTGTAGGGGCAGGGGTATCTGAGGCAGGGTCTGGAATTGAAATAGAAGCAGATACAGGAGGGGTAAATGGGGTATTTGAGGTAGAAATCAGACTCGGGATGACTAGGGAATATTTGGTAAGGAGATGTTTAAGATTTTGGATTTCCTTGGACTCAGAATGCTGAGGAAGGGAGGGGAAAGACTGTGGAGAGGGAGTTTGAGGCAGATAAGGGAGGGGAGTTGGGATGGCCCCTGGACTGGAAGGCAAGGGAGGGTATAGTGATGGGAGGGCAGGGGGAAGACTTGGCCGTGCCTCAGCTTCCGGGGTGGGGGGAGTTGGGGCTGAGTTCTAATAGGGGGCAGGTTATCAGCTATGGAAGGATCAGAAGCACAGTCAGAGGGGTAGGGAGGAAGGAGAGGGGCAGAGGTCCCTGGAGGATCGGGATCTGGTGAGACTGTCTTAGCTAGAAAAACCTGATGGGAAGAACATGCGACACAGAGGGAGGGATTAGCACAGAGATCAAAAAAGGCGTGGATGTAGGGTAATTCAGGCCGCTTGCCATTATGCTCGCAAAAGTTTTCCAAATCTTTTAAAATATTGAGGTTTAAGGTTCTGGTGTTTGGCCAAACAGAGTTATTATCTAGCTTGTACTGAGGCCAGGAAGTGGTGCACAAGAATTTCAGGCATTTTGCCCTGATTGTGCCTGACAGTCCTAGTTGTTTCAAGGATTTAAGAAGACAAGCAAGAGGCGTGAGACCCTGAGACTTTGAGTGCTTGGTTCCCATAGCAACGGATTATGATCAGAGCAAAGAGGAGATAAAGAAAAGACCTCAGCAGGTGGGTAGGGGAACGAAGAGGATCTTTTGCCCTGAGGGAGCAGAGGCGGGGTCAAGAGTCAGAGTGGGAAGGAGTAACATGCAAGGAAGAGAGAGAAAGAGAGAGAGAGAGAGAGAGAGAGAGAGAGAGAGAGAGAGAGGAGAGAGCAGGAAGAGGAAGGTTTGGTTTAGGTCACATAAAAACAAGAATGAGAAGAACCAGGCAACAAAAGAAAAGCATCCTTTATTTTTGTTGCACGAATTTGAGTTAAATTGCCAAAGCCCCTGGGCAGCATCTGGAATCACCGAGGGGAAATATGAGAATGTGCTGTGTGTGTCCCTGCCAGTGAAGACAGTGTCCTGTATTCAAAGGCAGGAAGGAACCTCCCACATAGCAGTATGTTTTTGAGCACGTAAAATGAGCAGGGGAGGTTCTGCAATGTGGTGCACGACCAGGCAGTAGATAGAGCCAAAGTACAAGGAAAGGAAGTAGTGGGCCAGCAGGCCGACATGGAACGGGAATGGAGAGGGCCTAGATGGAACTCAGAGTAGCCAGTAAATGGAGGGGGATGAGAGAGAGAGAGAGAGAGAGAGAGAGAGAGAGAGAGAGAGTAAAGGAAGACAAGATGGGGAATGCAAAAGATGGCAGGAGAGAGGAAGGGAAGGGAGCTGAGGTAGGGAAAAGGATTTGAGTGTGACAAGGAGGCAGGTCTGACTCCCAGGTGGGTATGGACAGGCACAGTAACCGTGCCAGGCAATTCAATGGTCATGGAAACCAGTGCTGTCCAGTGGCCTTGAGTGAGGTTCAGGAGTGACCAAATTTAATTGGAAAGGACATGAAAAGAAAAATGGAGGCGAGCCGGAGAGAAGTGAAGGGAAAGGGGGTAGAGAGAGAGAGAGACAAAAGGAGAGAGAGCAGGGAGAGAGAGAGAGAGAAAGAGGGTGGAAATGTACCTTAATGCCAAATCAGTGGTGTTTGCAGTGGCCAATAATGACAAGCGAGTCCAAATTTTTTATGTACGAGGTCCCACGAAGTAAGAGCCAGGTTTCGGCACCATTTGATAGGTAAAACTTTGCAGGAGGACGAGCAAATGGAGGATGAGGCACCAAAACAGAGATAAAACTCTCAGCAGGTTAGAGCTTTATTTCACATGGGGCACGTTCCCCTCAGGGAAGGGAAAATGTCAGCCTACAGGTTGTGAGCTGGGGCTTATATACAGGGGCTTCAGGGTGCAGAATGGGGGAATTTTGGGGGGAAAAATCAAGCAAGGGAAGCAGGAAAAGCAGGGCTTGTAAACCTGACTCCGTTCAGTCTACCAGCCAGGATCTGGGTCAGGAAGTGTTTACTTTTTTGTCCTCTTAAGGGAAAAGCTGCTGTGCTAAAAAGCTCCTAAAATTTCTGGTTAACAGGCAGGATCTGCTTATCTTGTCTTTGGAGATCAGAGGAAATGCAGGCTGCCTCTTAGAAGAATCTGCTTCCCTTGATTTCAAAGGTCAAGGTGCTTATCAGCTCAGTTCCCTTTTTCAGGCTTGAAAAATCCAAAGTCCATGGGTCCCTGTTGGGGAGGGCAGGGGAGTTGCTGCTGCTTGAAACCCTAATAACTATATCCCAAATTTGGTCTTCCAAAGTGAAGGAGGATATAGACCAAAATGATCATAAAGTAAAGGACTCAAGTCCATGAAGCCAGCTCTGGAAAAGACACTTAATGTAATCCTGCACCCAGAGAAGAAAGGAAGAAATTCAGAATAACAAGAACTTGGGGAAGAATAAATCTTAACAAGAAGTGCAAAAAGCCAGAGTACTTAGTCTAACAAAATAGACTTCAAGCCAAAATTAGTCAGAAAAGCAAAGATAACTACATATCAATAAAGGGAAAAAATTCATCCCAATGAGCTAATGTTTAAAAATATAAATACATGAATATCAGTGAACTCATAGTCATTAGCAAGTGCTACTGGATGTTAATAGACAAACAGTTCTAAATACAACAATAGTGGTTGACTTCAATGCTCCATTCTCACTAATAGATAGTACAGAAAAAAATATCAAAAAGAAATCTCAAAGTTAAACTGCACCATAAATCAATTGGAATCTACGGAGTATTTCCAACAGTTACAGAATGCACAATCTTCTAATTAAGTAATGAAACTTAGTCCAAAATAATCATATTGTGGGTCATAAAGTAAGTCTAAATAAAAAAGAATAATTTCTTATATCTTATCAGATCATAATAGAACAAAACTAGAAATCAAAAGTCAAAGAAACTATACAAATATGCAAATGTTGGGAAATCTAATGACCATAACCTTTTGAACAATCGGTGAGCCACTGAAGAGATCACACTGTAAATAAAAAATCCTAGAATCATATAAATAAAAAGTAACTTACTAAGCCATGTGGAATACATGGAAGACAATTGTAAGAGGGAAATTTATAGCTATGATCAGTTACATTAGGTTAAGAGCACTGGCTGCTCTTGCAGAAGACCCAGGTTCAATTTCCAGCACCCACATGGTGGCTAAAAAACATCTGTAAGTCCAGTTCTAGGAATCTGACACTCTCCTCTCACCACCATTGGCATTGCACAACACAGGTGCATTTACACACATGCAGGCAATACACTTATACACATAAAATAAACATAAATAATTTTAAAAAATCAGAAATATCTAAACAAATTACCAAAAGGATTTAGAAAATAGGAATAGCCAATACAAACCAGGAGAAGGAATGAAAGATTAATCAAAGCAAAGTTAATGAAAGAGTGGTAAAGAGAACATAACATATTATTTAAAAAAACTCTTTGAAAAGATAAATAGAATAGAAAAACTCTTAGACACACTCACACAAAGAAAAAGAAGATGTAAATTAGTAAAATTAGTTGCATAAAGAGGCTATTATAACAGATACTACTGAAGTCCAGAGGATGTTAGGAAATATTTGGAAATAATTCCAATAAATTTTAAAATCCAGAAGAAATAGAAAATATGTATAGAAACTAGTAAATTTGGTATATATCAATAACAAAGTCTTTGAAAAACAACCAGGAAAGGAATCATATTCATGATAGTCTTCCCCCAATGAATACCAAGAAATAAACCCAACCAAGGAGATCTTTACAATAGAAATTATAAAATAGTATAGAAATATATTGAAGACACTGCCAGATAGAAAGATTTGCCATGTTTATGGATCAGAAGAATTAATATTTTTAAAGTATTATATTAATAAACCAATCTACAAATTCATTGTAATTCTCATCAAAATCCCAATGACACTTTTCACAGAGCTGTAAAAAAGTCCTAAAGATGATATGGAAGACCATAAGTAGACAAAATAGTCTTGAACAGCAACAAAAGAAAACCAAGGCAAGATATTTGATAACATTTTATTTCAGAGTATATTATAGAACAATAGTATAGGTACTGGAGAGATGCCTCGGTGGTAAAGAGCACTGGATATTCTTACAGAGGACCTGGGTTCAGCTCCCAGCAACCAGATTGCAGCTAACAACCATCCTTTAACTATAGTTCCAGTGTATTTGATACCCTCTTCTGACCTCCACAGGCATTGCATGACATGGGTGCACTTATATGCAGGCAATACGCTCATACACATAAAATAAAAATAATAGATAAATTTATAAATGTTTTTAACAAAACAAAAATACCGTCAGGCATGGTGGGTGCACTTATATGCAGGCAATACGCTCATACACATAAAATAAAAATAATAGATAAATTTATAAATGTTTTTAACAAAAGAAAAATACCATCAGGCATGGTGGTGTACACCTTTAATCCCAGCAGACAGATCTCTGTGAGTTCAAAGCCAGCATGGTTTACACAGTGAGTTTAGGGAGTTCCAGGGAGTTCCAGGCCAGTTGGGCTACAGGGAGACTCTGTCTCAAAAAAAAAAAAAAAAAAAAAAAAAAAACAATAGTATAAGAACAAAAACAACATGGTGATGGCATAAACAAAGACATGTTTAATCAATTAATCAATGGAAAAGAAAAGAACATCGAGACATAAATCTAAGCAACTATAATCATCTGATAATTGGCAACGGTGAAAAAGCATACATTGGAAAAGACAGCCTCCTCATAAATGGTATTGAGAAAACTGGATATCTGCTTACAGAAAACTGAAATTTGATCCTTGTTTTTCATGATGTATAAAAAAATTAATTCAAAATTTATCAAGACATTACTGTAAGACTCAACAGAAGAACTTATAAGAGGAAAACATACATAAAACATTTCTAGAGAGAGAAAAATTTATAAAATAAGTACACAAAGAATAAGAAACACACTCAATAAATGGGAAAGCTGATCACTCTCAAAAGAAGTAAAGATGGCCAGTAATACAATGTAGTCTACCCTTTAACCATCAGGGAAATGCAAATCAAAATTACATTGAGATTTTATCTCACCACATAGAATGCCTGTCATAAAAAATATGACAATAATAAAGCCCACAAACAAGGCATGAGGTAGAAGAATGCTGATACACTAACAGTGAGAATGTAAATCATTACGCTTACTCTGGAAATCAGTATGGATGTTCCTCAAAAAACTAACAACAGAACTACCATATGACTCAGCTATACCACTCATGGATATACACCCAAAGAATTGGAGTCATCATACATGTGTACCCATCTTTATTTTGCCATTATTTGTATCAGTACAATTATGGGATCAGTCTAAGTGCCCATCAAAAGATGAATGGATGCAGGGAATGTGTTACCTATCAATACAATGGAGAGTGATTCACACATAATGGACAAACATTATATGATGACAGGAAAATGATTGGAACTGAAGATCAGTACGTTTGATGAAATAGCTAAAACTCAGAAAGCCAAACATCACTTGTTTTTTCTTATATATGGTACCTTTAAAAGAAAGAGGATGAGTGGGGAAAGAGAAAAAGACATGGAGAACATGAAAGTTACAAAGAGAAGAGGCAGGCTATCAAGTGAATGAGGAGGAAAGGGCAAGGGAGGACATAATCAAAATATGTTACTTGCATCTATAAAATAGTCACAATGTAACCCATTGTCTAGATAACTAATTTGCATTAGTAATAAAATATCAACATACTATTGCATTATGTTATGGTCATTTAAATACCTCATCTTTACTCCATGGTTTGGTAGCAGTTACATAGATAAGACTGTCAATAAAGTAGACTAGGTAGAAGAAACAATGAAATCCTGTCATTGTTACAGAGTTCCTAAATAAATGATGGTTAATAGGTGCAATGAATAAATTTACAGAATTTTACAACTTTTCATTATTTATACTGAGATTCAAAGCATACCTATCCTGCTCTAAAACACATAGTATTTCCTTTACAAATAGTTGAGTTGTATACCTTATGAAAGAGAAAATTGCTTTATCATTGTATACACATTAACATTGTGTTAGTAATGGAATTTACTGCAGCATCTTTTATAATTTTAAGACCTTTCTTTTATTGTTTGTCATAAACAGAAACAAGGATTATATAAAATGAAATAAGATTACTACATAAACAGCAAATAACTGATGGTTTAATTTTGGCATGTTAATAAAGCTCATACTAGTACAACTAATGATACTGATAATAAATAGGAAGCCATGAGGAAATATGCTATACATAAATCACAGGCTGTGTGTCTTCTAAACCTCTATTCCTGATTAATGGAATTTAGCATTGACTCAGTTAATTGAATTTTATACAATCTTATTTCCAGTGCTCACACTATATACACTTAGTGAAAAAGGAGAAAATGATAGTCAGCCCCGAATAGAACTGTATCAGTCGTCATCAAGCTTGTGAATAAAAATTTATAGATTTTCAGTAGAATTAAGAGACCTTAGCAATCTCCAAGGGTAATTATATTTTCAAAATAATTCTCCTTTGTCCAAGGCAAACATTATATTACACTAGACACACTTAAAATCTTTCAACATAGAAACTATGGGAACTTAAAGTGTGTTACTCTATCTGTATCTATTTGAACATTTTTGTTGTGATGCTGGTAACCAAACTCAGGGCCTGTTCTTAGGAGACATGGTATACCACTGAACTTCATTCCACCTCTGACTTGCATATTTGCAATTCTAGAAGAGCTTCGTTCAGAAAAGAAACTTTAAAAAAATCTTGCTGCAAAAATTCCCTTGAATAATTGTTTTGAGGGGTTAGAAAGATGACTCAGAGGTTAAGAGCACTGGCTGTGCTTGCAGAAGACCTAGGGTTCAGTTCTCAGCACTGACGTGGTGAATAACAATTATGTGTCATTATAGTTCCATGGGATTCAAAGCCCTGATTAGATATTTGTCGTTTTATCATAGTCCACACTTTTTACTTTATCAGCTGTATTATACTGTATCCAGTACCAACAATCTGTCCCATTTTTCTCTTTCTCATGTGAAGCCAAACTTTAATTATCAGTAGGTCATAACTCCTTTTTCTGTATTATATCAATTAGCTATGATTAATTTATCATGTGTTCAATACATATTTATTGAAAATAATATAGTCTGAGCTGGATGAAAACATATTTCATTATTTGCTACTAATGAAAAAGTTTGAGAATAAAATAATCACAATGCAGGCTAAAGCACATTTGGTTAAGTTCTGGGCTCTGAGAACTTACATAAGAAGCATACCACTCAGAGATTAGAAAAGAATTACTAGAAGAAATGACATATTAGTTAAATCCAAAGTGATTCAATTATGAAAACAGAGAAAGCAACTACAAGTATCCACAAAGTTTTGGAAACTCAATAGAATAACTTGGGTTGGTAAAGAGACTCAACTAAGAAGGGGCTGGTGAAATGAAAAGAACCAAGATAGATAGAAGATAGGTAGATCAATAGATGATAGATAGATAGATGATTGATAGATTAGATAGATAGATGATAGATAGATATATAGATAGATAGATAGATGACAGATAGATGATAGATAGGTAGACAGATGATAGATAGATGACAGATAAATTGATAGATGATAAATGTAGAAAGATGATAGATGAAAGATAGACCGATGAGAGATAAATAGATAATGACAGATAGATGATAGATAGAGGATAGATAGATGAGAGAGGTAGATGATAGACATAGATATAAAAACAGATGATAGATAGATGATCAATGATAAAGGTAGTTATAAAGATGACAGATAGATGAGAGAGATGATAGAGATAGATGATAGACATGATAGATATAAAAACAGATGATAGATGATAGATGATAAAGATAGTTATATAGATGACAGATAGATGAGAGAGATGATAGAGATAGATGATAGAGAGATGATGATAAATGATAGATTGATAGATGATAGATATAGATAGATGATAGATAGATAGATGGTAGATAAATAATGACAGATGATAGACTGATAGATGATAGATATAGATAGATGATAGATAGATAGATGATAGATAGATGATAGATAAATGATGGATAGAACAAATCTACATGAGCAATGTGAAGGTGTAGATTTTTTTACGGCCTGATACTACAAATTTCATTTTTATCTTGAGAATGATATAAGCCACTGAAATTCTAAACCATGCACAAATTTTCCTTAAACGAACAAATGACAAAATCAAATGTCTGATTGTGATGAGGGTGAACAATTGTGAAAAGAAATTCATGTAGGAGATGTGGTCAGCCTTAGAAGCAGGGCAGCATAGGGAGACTATTGTATTAGCCCGGCTGGGCACTGACTTTCTGAATAAAAGTGACTGCAACAGCGATGTTGTAGCAACTCTGAGAACAAGATCCTGGATCTCCAACTTCAGTGAGTATAACTGACAGCGCCTAAAAGCTGCTTTCTGAACTCTATCATTGAAATGAAGTGGCCATAGGGCAACAACAAGGGGATTACACCAGAGATTTTACGTAGCAGGCCAACTCCTGGAATGCGTGGGTCAACCAGATGGGGTGACCTTGGCTCATGCTCCCCGATGGTCTTTCCAAAGTTTCCTTAGGACCATCTGTTGTACCTTCTGAGATTCTTCACTGAAAGAAACTTTTCTCTTCTTCCCTCTTCTCTCCTTCTCGCCCTCTGTTTCCCCTCGTCTAGCTCTTTATAACCATAGCTGCATAGAGTTTTCATAGATTATTCATTCTGCAAACCCCTTTACTAATTTCCTCATAAGTATTTCCTTATCATTTCACATTTTTAATCCTGTTTAGTATCTATTTCTTAGAAAAATTGAAATCACATAGATAGAAAGATGGGAACAGATGGAGAAATTAAGAACTTGACCCACATTTATGACCCATATTTCTAATAGACAAGAAACATTATTCCCAGAAATAGAAAATGCATAAATCTAGGTCACTTATAATTATTTTTATTTCATGTAGGTAGAATATTTTAATCTGTTTTTGAGCTTTTCCTCTCTTCCTCTCTCTCTCTATGAGTATTTTTTCTTTTGTAAATATGCAAAGGTATAATTTTCTGCCCATGGTTCATAATCATTCTCGTCAGGGCTTTCCACCTTTGTCTGAATCTTTTCATTATTCTTCATTACCTGTGCATGTTTACCACCTATCCCATGACGCCTGTGTGTGGCAATTGTAATGGAATCTTCTCATGTCAGGATGAAGAGGAGGTTAGTGGAGCTTTAGTGTATGCACAACTCAAGGGATGGATGGACAGGGCTTCAGCAAGTATGCTTCAACATTAGCCCTCATTCACCTCTGCCTTAGAAAAAAAGACAAGATCTCAATCTTAGAAGGAGTAAGAGACAGTGGGAAATTGTGGCTTCCTCACTATCATAGTGAGCTTCAGCTGTCAACTGGACACAAACTTAGAGTCACCTGGTAAGAGGGAACCTCGCTTGAAGAACTATCTCAATTATATTGGCCTGTGGACGCTTCTGTGAGGAATTTTCTTCATTACTAATTGATGTACGATTGCTCAGCCTACTCCAGGTCATGTGATCCCTAGCCAGGTGGGTCTGGACTGCATAAGAAAGGTAGCTGGGCAAGCCAGGGAAGCATGCCAGTAAGCAGCAGCACCCCTCAATGGTCTCTGCTTCAGTTCCCGCCTCCAAGTTCTTGCTTGAGCTCATGCCCTGACTTCTCTGGATGATAGATTATCACCTATTAGCTGATAAAAACCATTTTGCCAGAAATTTCTTTTGGTCAATATTTTATCACAGCACCAAAAAGTAATTAGAACACTCTGATGATGGAAAAAGGCTGTTACAAAAACTTTCCTGAAAGACACTGTTTTCTACTTTGGAATAAGTGTATCTGAGAAGATGTTTATAGTTCAGCATGGCTGTGCCTGGTTGCTTCAGGCTGTCCCAAAAAGATGGCCATGAAGCTTCCTGACATTACTAGGGATGAGTGAGAAAGTAAAGGTCAGTCCAGTAGCTATTTGGGGCATCAAGATTTAGACACACCAGTATATTTCACATTGATGAAATCCATTGCTCGTCATTTTAAAATGTTTGTATAAAACTTAATCTCAAATTTTCATGACAAATACAACCTTGATGTCTAAATTCAAATCATAACATTATGAATAGGATGCATCTGTTGCTTTTATATTTGAGATATATGAATTTTAAATCTATTTGGAAGACAAAGAACAAGTTGTATCAAAACAGCGTTTGATTGGTGTCAACTGTGAAATGGTCATTAATGCAGTAAATCTTTTATCTAGAGGGTAGAAGAGGGATTGGCACATAGAAATCGTGTGTGGAAGCATATTTTGTGTACCCAGAATAAATGATAAGTATTGTTTTGTGATCAAGAAATGCTGTATGAAACATTGCAGCATTAATCTCATAGATACTGAGATTCCAATCTATTGGCAAGATAGATAAAATTAGAAAAATTTACAACTAAATTTATAATTACAAAATGGCTGTGAAAGAAAAGAATGGGATCATGTGTAAGGGAGCACTGGAGAGGCTACTTTAGATAGAAGTATTGAAAAACATGGCTGAGGGTTTGACTTTCAAACCTTCACTAGGTGAAGAGTAGGGGAATGTTTTAGGGAGAAGCAACACAGGCAACACGTGCATCACAAGGATGACATCAATGATTATCTCATAGGATTCCAATTTTGCTGTAATTTAAGTAGAGACACGAGAACTCCAAGATTACATAAAAGTCTGATTGACAAGCAGAGCCCCCAACATGGCAATTATTGTAGGCTATAATAAGGAATTTAGTTTTTATTTTAAGGATAGTGGAAAGCTTTTGAAGGTTTATTCATTCTTGTATTTTTTCATTTTATTCAGTGGGTGGAAACCATCTGACTTAAAGTTTAAAAATACTAACTGTGGCCATTACACAAATAGAATGGAGTGGAATCAGGATAGCATGGGACCACTGAACCACTGGAGAAGCAGACAATGGTGAGTCAGTCCAGAGTACCAGCAACAGGAATGAAAGAAAATTGTCACATTTTATATCTATCAGCAGAGCTAATCGGTATTCATGGAGCTAGAAAATTACAAAGAAAATAGAGACTCAGCTATTGATGATCATATGTAAGTCAGAGAAAGGACATTTAAAGGGAAAAGTACCAGGAATACATGAAAGGCCTCAGAACAAAAACTTCAGTATGCATAAAACTTATAGTCTGAACGGTGAGACTTGAGAGTGAAAGAGGTCATATTAGCACCCGAGTTAACATGGCACTCATAACCTGTGACCACCCTGAGCAATCTGATGGTGCTTACTCTATAGTTCGTAGGCTGGACTTGTCAGTGACCTCCAATTTGCCTCTGTCTCTCCTGTTGTTCAGTACAGCTCAATGGATAAGTCCTTAACATTTGAAATCTTTCTGGTAATGCTGAGAACTTTTTCCTCTTAAAAAATAGTTGTGTTTGACACTCTACATTCCTGGGAATTATTTTTTCCTCTCTTTGGCTAAATTTCTGCTTCCTTTCAGGTTTAATTTCTTTTATTCATTCAATAAATGCTAGCACGTCTTGTTCTTCCACAATTGTTTTAAATCTACCTCTCCAATTTTCCTCATTCTCAACACCTAACAACACAGATGATTCTCATACATTTTCCTATTCAAACAGTACATCCGGAGTCAGACTCAAAGATTGTATCCTTCAAGACTAACCTTCAATGTCCTATCTCTTCACAAATGGAGCCATTATTCAATCATTTTGCAAGACCAAAAACAAAAGAAAGAAAGAAAGAAAGAAAGAAAGAAAGAAAGAAAGAAAGAAAGAAAGAAAGAAAGGAAACCAAAAATCTAAAACCACAAATTGTTCTTCCTAGCTTCCAAGCTTAGTTCCCCCTCAACCTCCTATTATCAGTACCTTCCAAAATACCTGTTACATATCTACTAGCATCACCCACTTATTCCCAATATCCTTGTTATCTCTTTGGCTTATACTGCTTCTCTTTGGAATGCTGCAAAAGTGTCCTGGTCCTGTTTGTGCTTCTCTTCTTATACCCTTCTTTTACATGGTCCCTCAGTGAAGTGATAGCGAGTTCACACAAATTATAATTAGGTTACATATGATACCCATCTTCAAACAGAGCTTCAAACGGAAACCTTTCTGTTTTATTTTTTTCATTCTAATATATGTATTACCTGTATGTGTGTAAGTGCACCTGTGTGGTGCAATATCTACAGAGGTCAGAAGGGGTCACATGCCCTGGAACTGGAGTTACAGACCATTGTTAGCTGCCATGTGGATGCTGGGAATTGAACCCAGGTCCTCTGCAAGACCAGTCAGTGCTCTTAACTGCTGAGTCATCTCTCCAGCCCTCAAACTGAAACCTTTCATTGGCATTAGAGTCTTCAGTTATTTGCCTTATGGACCCAAGCCAGGGGTGTGAAGGACTTCTAAAATTTGTGAGCTCTGTGGTCTTCATCTCCAGAACCACTATACAATACTTGCCTACTCAAACTTGTACCGAATTTCATACTAGCTCCTTAAATACACCATTCTGCTCCTGCCAGAACGCCTCTGTGCACATATATCTTAGCATCATCCCTAACTACACACTTAACTTCACCTAGTTAACCTATACTTTATACTTCAGATCTATTAGGATTTCCATAGGGAGCCCTCATCTATATTTCTGAGCAGTCTCAAATTATTTGAATAAAAGCTTAGATTAAATTGTGCAACTCTTTCCCAGCAATGTTCTGTCCCTTCCTCTAAATCAGAAGTTGTAAGAAAGCAGTCTAATGGCAAATTTGGCTTTTGTTTCCACTTCAGCCTCACCACACACCACAGCACTTAGTGAGTATGAATAGAGAGCTCAGTAAATATTTGTTGAGGGATCAAATAACTTCTAAGTGAAAGTATACTTGTTACACTAGGTTACTGCTCATGTAAATCAAAGAAGATTCAATTCAATGATTTTTGAAGCATCTGTTGCTAAAGTGCTATATCATTTTTCCATCACAGCCATAAAATGGGATCATGGCAAGTTTCCCCTGTGTTAACACTTGCGGTGAAAAACTCAAAACACCCTGAATGCTTATTCGATCTGTTCTACGTAAACATAGAATTTCCACTAATAATTAAATGTCACTGTCACCACAGCCTGACCACTATGGCTGTTTAATTAAACCTTGCCGTAAAAATAAGAGGTGTGTTGTGAACACTCCCATCTTTTTTAAACATACCTCAAACCTATACACTCTTCCCACATGCATACATATGCACATAAAGGCACAAACCCTCTGTGTTTAGGAGAACCACCAGCACCCTGATTACTTTGACGTCAAATCCCACTGCTCAGAAGGTACCAATTATATATACTTCAGAGCATTTATTAAACAGATAACTTCTCACTTATTTTCTCTTGGAGCCTGTATTATTTTCCTTAATTGAATGTCACAACTTCTAATCTGCTCAACAGAGTGTATACAATGAACAATATATGTTGTAGGTAATTATACAAAGCAAGTTTTCATGTAAATAAGTAATGTAAATGTGTTTCCACAATGAGTCTGTTGATTCTGCATGTGATTCTTTCTACTAGATGGGAAGTACACCCCAGTGGCATGGTTTTAGCCCTCCTCATTTGGTCTCTCCCTTCCTTTAAACCCCCAGTTAAGTAGCATACTGGCTTTCACCTCTGCCTGGTTCATCTGGCCCAATAGCACTCTTCCAATTTGCCCTCACTGAGCCATGAGCACTAAATGAAGCGAATAATTTGGCGCATTGTTGGGGGGGTGGCAGTGGGGGTGGGAAGGGGAGGGGACAGCTGACAGTGAATGGTGTCAGCTGCAGAGGCAGCAGAAAAAGCCGACATCTTAATAAAACAGCCTCAGGCGAAATCCCATTAAAGCCTTCAGAAGCTTGTTTCCCTGCAGTTGAGCAGGTAGGCGTTGAGCAGTGCGAGGCAGCCCTGAGTGCTCTCAGGGAGCCCAGTTCAAAAAAAAAAAAAAAAAAAAAAAGAGTGCTTTTTTTTTTTTTTCTTAATATAAATCATCCACCAGCATAGCTCCTCAGAGTCATTTGCAAGGCAGAGAAAGGGAGAGTGAGCCTAGGAGAGAGGAAGGAGGGAGGAAGGGAGAAAGGGGAGAGAGAGAGAGAGAGAGAGAGAGAGAGAGAGAGAGAGAACGAAGTTCCTCTGCCACACAGCAGGAACAGTGAACAAGCTGCCTGTGCACCCATTAGCAGTGGAGTGAAGACCTCGGGCTGACCTTTGGAGAGGAGGCAGGCAAACAGGCAGAGCTCAGGCAGAATGATAATGAGGATGGGACGTCCAGGAGGTGCATTGTCTGGCTGGCTCCTAGCTGAAAGAAAGAAGGTGCATCCTTTGCAAGTAGCACTGCCTTGTGATGCAGAGCATGAGCTGAAGACTGGCGAACAGTATAACAATTACACTTGGAAAAGAATGGTGAGGCAAGTCACAGACTACAGTAAAAGAAACACACAGGTACACACATGCCTCTCTCCAACTCACATATTCAGTATACGTAACACAAATCAAAATAAGTGTCCACAAATATTTTATTTTGGCATTCACACAGTACACTTATAAGAGCTCTTACCTGCAGCATATTTGTTGATAAGCAAAGCCTCAAGTTTTTAAAGCTACCAAGGCAGAGATTGCAGTTGACTTAGCACCTGCTCACCGTTCAAAGGTTCTTCCTCAGAGGAAGGACATTGACACATCTGGAAAGTATTCCTCATATGACTGTTATACATCATTTCCATGTTTTGTTAAAAAGCATTAAAAATTAACCAATTCATAATTTTTAAATGCCATAAAGCTGCTTATGCTGTAGTTGATAAATGAACACACCTCACGATGACCAATTGTTCAGTGTACACTCCTTAAAGAAATTGATTCACATTTTTTTCTTTTAATGCAGAATTTCTTCACTAAGTATTGTCTATACGATAATAACATGTATACGAGCTTAAAGTTATTATAAATTCAATCACATTTGAATATAGACATTTTGACATTTAAGTAACAAATACTGGACTGGAGAGATAGCTCAGCAGTTAAGAGCACTGGAAGCTCCTGCAGAGGACTGAAGTTTGGTTCCCAGCACCCACATGGCAGTTCCCACCACCAGTAACTCCAGATCCATGGGCTCCAACAGGATTTTCTGGCCAACATGAGCATTGTACACACCTACTGTCCTTGTACATTCATACTGTGTTGTGAATCCTTAGTAAGGTAGTAACCTCTTAGTTGTGTTTCCTTTGTTATTTTAGTGAACACTTTCCTTATCAGGTTTTCCAAGGATTCTTTGCTAAATTAACCACATTGTATTTTGCAGGTTTCAGGTCTAGCTTTTCACACTGGGGAACCAGTGTGAAATCTTAATTCACAAATCTTAATTCACTTGTCAGAGAAAGTGGTAACAATAGCAGAAAACTTGAGCGAAAGCTACATTTAGTTTAATTAACTTTTTCATGATACTGGGAGCTGAACTTAGGGCCCTATGCATGCTAAGTGTATGCAATAGCAGTGAATTGGATCTTAAACAGTTTTATACTTTTAAATATTTTACTGATGATGCATACCTTCAATTCCAGCAACCAGGAGGCAGAGGCAGGAGGACTTCTGTGAGATTGATGCCAGCCTGGTCTACATAGAGAGTTCCAGACCACTTGGGACTATAGGGAGACCCTGTCTCAACAAAATATAAAATAAAATAAAATAAACTTTAAGGATGAAGTTTCATTAAGTTTTACAGGGTGACCTCAATCCTGTGATTCATCTGCCTAGTTTCCCAAGTAGCTGTGATTATAGGCCTGGTTTAACTATCTTCTAAATAGTTAAATCCTACATTCACTCTTTGGACCCAATGTAAATGGACATTTAAAAAAGATGCACACATTTTATTATATCTAGTTACATGAGATTATGGATTTCTTGGTGACACTCAAGGCTATTCACCAGCCCATCTCTACTCAGTGTCTCTCCCCACCACCCTTCTGGCTTCAGCTCCGAACAAGAGGAGTGAGTAATGGTGTTGATCAAGTCTAAGAAAATTGAATGGAAAACAAATTCCCTAGCTCTGGATAGAAGTTACTTCTGTATCTCAGGAGTTCTTTCCTTTTTTCCCTTTGAAGTTTTTCTCTCTTTTTAAACAAAACACTCCCCCAGGATTTCTTTTAGTTTGGATTCTTTATTCAAATGGAAACCACTGTAAAATAAGCCTGGAATAGGTGGGTTTTACTTAATGTTCTAGACTAGACTTTAGGTAAAAGTTCATTTTGCCTGATTTGTCTTTTACTCAATGAGAAATTAAAACATTTAGTGTGGTGATTCTGGTGGGCCTAAGCCAGAGTATACAGCTCTGTTTCATTTTTGCATAGTGTCGCTCAAAGCATATTGTTAGCGTTTATGGCACAAGAAGACAGGTTTTCAGCACAACATTATTCTAAATAAGTGATCTCCAGAGAGAAGAGATCAATGTGACTCCACTGGGTCCAACCAGCTTTACTCCGTGTTTTGGTTGTGTTTGGATGTTTGTGGGCAAGAGGAGACTATAGGAATAGAAACCTTTGTAATTTTTGTTTATTTGTTTGTAGTCAGAGTGAGGTCTAATTTTGCTTTTTATAATGGAACATGGCGTGATCATAGGTAAAAGATTAAGGATTTGGGGTTTCAAGATTCTGTGTCTTGGAAATTTCCAAACTTAGAATGATTAACTTTGGTATGCCTATCACAGATTGAGGTTATCCTAGCTATATCAGTCTGTGATGAGACACAAAGTCTCATCTGCAGGGAGAAAGGGGTAAGCCTTGTCTCCAGGGAGAAAAGGGTCTGAGTAGGGAGCAGCCTGTATTGTTAATACCTCAAAGATCAGGTGCAACTACAAGTTAGCTAATCAGAACCCTCAGAGTGGGCAAGATGACAAGTTAAGGGCATTTCAAGTGATGTTTTCTGTTTAGGAACGTTCCTAACCCAAATGGCCTACTAATTCACTTTTGTACCTGTGAGCAAAATTTGTTGTTGACTCAGAACCTGATTTTCATACACACACCACGCACACACACACACACACACACACACACACACACACAAATGAACCAAAATAGGATTAGCTTTAAGTATCCTAAACTTCTCAGTCTTTTCAACTTTATTATCAGGAATTGGTAAATGTTCATTGCATTCTCTTTTTAACCAGTTTCTTAGCCAAACTGAATAGTTATGCTAACACCTTTTAAAGACCCAAAATGTGAATTTAACCACAATGAGGAAATGGAGTCCAAAACATACCAGCTTTCTGACTAACAGAGAGAATGGATTTCCTTTTTCACAGTGAAAATTCCCACACAAGAACTTGAATGGTTTGCCTTCTATTATGTGCGTGATGCAGACCAGATAGAACTCAGGGATCAGAAGAAGCAGCTCCATTTGATCTCCAGGTAAATCACATGATCACTGGAAAGGAATGAGAGGGAAGTGTTGCTGACTCCTTCAGAACTCCATGGTAGAGTGGGAGAACATCTGTTCTCATAAAAGGGGAAAGGCTGTTAAAGGCTGTCATAATCTTCATTGTAACTACTTTTCCCACTCCTCCAATGTTTTAGGCTTGTCGTTTCTTTCTATGCATACATTATATTTTGCATAAGATTATCTATTTGTTCCATAATAGTCCTTACTATAGGCCAATAGATACCCCCCTTCATTCTCAACTCAAAAATAAGCTTGCATAATATATTGTGGTGATTGCTCTAATGAACCACCTAGATCTTCAAGGAAGGACTTGTTACCCAGGTTAAAAGGAATGTGGAAGGCAGAAATCTTCATTTCTAAGTTCCTACAGAAATTGCCTCTGTCACTGATAGCTACTTCATGCAAGGCTATGTCTGTTCCCAAGGCAGCCCATATCAAATGTCTGATTAATGGTTTACTAACATATTCCAATCATATTCATCTAACTGGACACATCTGAAAGACTGTTCTGGATGGAGCTTTCCCTACTGAGTTAGTGAAATCTCACCATGGATACATAACACCAATTTCCTCAGCTGCTCATGTCTTCTCCCTCTCCATCCCTTTATAGCTCTGGATTCTAACAGCACCCTCCAATAAATCTCTTGTATAGGGATCTCCTCAAAGAGTTTCTGAGGAGCAAGCACTTATATATAGGTGACTTTTTGTTAGTACCACTTTAAACAGGAGGACAGGGCGGTACAGGAGGAGGTAAGCTTTTAATGTTCTTCCAAATAGTATTCTGAATTATTGTTTGAGAATGTTGTACAAGCATATAGTATATCTTTTTCATTTTAATTTTATTATTTTATGTATATGAGTGAATTGCCTACATGCGGGTAAGTGAACCCATGTTGTGCAATACCTGTGGAGGTCAGAAGAGGTTGTTGGATTCCCTGGAACTCGAGTTATGGATGGCTGTTAGCCACTATGTGGGTGCTGGGAATCGAACCCAGGTCCTCTACAAGAGCAGCCAGTACTTTTAACCACCAAGCTATATCTCTAGCCCCTTATAGTATGTCTTGATCAAATCCAGCCCCGATTCCCCTACCACTTCCTTTTCAATTCATGTTAATACATTAAGTACTGCTTGCATGTGCACTGAAGGAAATAGACTTTTGCCTCCTCCCAGGAGATAAGCCTTTTGCCCCAAATCACTAATTTAGTAAGTGGCAGGTTTGGAATGTGATTTTAGACCCTAAGTCCTCATGTGCCTTTCCCTAATGCCTGCAGTTGCTTGTCTGGGTAAGCTCTGGTTTACCAACAAAGTCCACATTGTTAGTTTAGGGCATGCAGCCTGGGGGCGGGGGTAGTATAATTGAAGACCTCAGAGAAGGAACGAACCAATAGGCATAAAAATGTCACTTATGTGCAGATAAGGAGCTATGGCAGTTGGAGAGTATGAAAGATTTCTTATTATTATATAAATGTGCAGCATGTGTTTCCCTGAAATAGTCATTTTAGTAAAGATTTTAGTAAAGATTGTGAAGCTAAACTCATTAAAATAGGGATTATGTGTGACCATAATTCCATTTTTAAAATATTTTATTTATTTTTATGTGTATGTGTGTATTGCCTGCACGTAGGTAAGTGCACCCATGTCATGCAGTGCCTGCAGAGGACAGAAGAGGCTGTTGGATCCCCTGGAACTGGAGTTATGGACAGTTGTTAGCTACCATGTAGATGCCAGGATTCGAACCTGGATCTTCTTCAAGAACAGCCAGTGCTCTTCACTGCTGAGCTATCTCTCCAGCCCCAATTTTTTTTCTACTTTTATCTTATACTCCCATTAAGTGAACATAATTTAAATGGGTATTGTTTACTATATGTGTCTGTAACATTAAGAACAGTGCCCAGAATTTCAAGGCCCATCTGTCTCTCAGTCTAGATGCTCCCTCTAATATCTACGTGTGATCTTCGCCTCCTGCACTCAGCACCTGTACTCTTCTCCATTAAAAAAATATTTTATTTCTTATTTTTTAAGTGTATGAATATTTTGCCTGCATGCATGTAAGTGCACCCATGTTGTACAATTCTGCTGAGGTCAGAACAGAGTGTTGACTGGAGTTATGGACAGGTGTTAGGTGCCATGTGGGTGCGGGGAATAGACCAAAACCTCTGCAAGAACAACCAGCGCTCTTAACTGATGATCATCTCTCCAGCCCACTTTTTTCTATTTTATGAAAAGCAAACAGGAGTATGAGTGTAACTATGTGTGAAGATCGCATAGCAATGTTCTGTGTGTGTTGTCGGCCTGGTATCTGAGAAATACTTGGCATACTAACAGCTCCTGTCTTTTTCTCTCCCTCCTTCTTTTCCTTCTTCTCTTCCTTTTCCATTGTGCCAGTGCTGGAAAAAGTTAAAGAATTTTGGATATCTTCCAACTCTAAGACATGAAGTGACTCTATGTAATTTTCTAATCATTTATATTATATCATAAAGCTAAGGCCAAAAACCCTGTCTTAAATTACTAATTGTGTACAGTCATGCAGTTTAACTCACAAAAAGCCTAAGTTAATGGCATACAGTATGTAACATGAATGAAAACTGAAAAGGTGCAGCACAATAAAAATATGAAATCATCATGATACTTGGTCAACTGTGAGCAAAAATAAAAACCTGGCTTTTAGAAATTGTCAATTCTGTCTCTCCTGAGACTTGAAAAATAAATACGACTAATTATTATAATGATTACAGTTTACTTTTAAAGTAGGATTAATTTTTCCTATAGCTTATGAGGATTTTAATTTGGGATAATTTTGAAGAATTTCCTCTTTGTGACAATTTTGAAGGATATTGGTAATTTTTACAGATGTAGCTGTATTAAATTCTTACCCATGAGACCTATCACCATGTTAGATATTTTGGGTAATAATGTGGATCAGGAATTTGAGAGATTTCAGAATGTCATGTAGGTACCCTGATTGTACCCAGCCATCAACATACAATGTGGCATATGCAGCTTTAGAACATAGGTGTATGTACTGCAACCAAACTGAAATAAATCACTTTCAAAAAGAAACTTTTTGGTAATAACAATGGAGATAGTTGAAACTGTAGCAGTGATCTAAACTTGGGGTTTGAGAAGATTCTCTCTAGGAGCAGATATGACATTCATTCTGTGGAGTTATTTATCATTTGTGTGTGTGTGTGTGTGTGTGTGTGTGTGTGTATACACAAATGAGTCCCCACAAAGTCTAGAAGAGAGCATCAGATCCCCTTGGAGCTGGGGTCACAGGCAGATATGATCCACCTCATATGGGTGATGGTAACTGTTTTGCAAGAGCAACAAGCATTCTTAACCATTGAGCCACATCTTGAGTCTATAATCACCTTATGGTGATTATGAAAAAATAAAGTTGTATTGGTTTTCTAAAAGATCATGGAGTATATGTGTGAGGTATTCAATAGATACAGATGCATAGATAATATTAAACATAAACTTTGTTAATGACACACTTTGTCTATTTCTTTCTTGTTGCTTATGATTGTTTTCTTGTAAATTGCTACTTCGATTAGTTGCCTAACAATCTGTGGATTCATTTATTTGTTTTAACTGTTTATATACACTGCACTCTAATTTTATTGGTTTTTGCAGAGCTATCAACTCTTCCCATGATTTATATTCTTTGTTCAAAGTGTCTTTTAACATAAACATGTTTCTGACTTTAATTTGGCTAAATTTAACCCTTTTTCACTGCTTGTCAGCTTCTGAGCTTTACCTATAAAATACTTTCTTATTTAGAAGCTATATAGCCATAATAATTTCTCCATTTTTTTTCAAGATATTATGAAACTTTACTTGTTTTTACTTAATGCCTAATCCATTTGATCTTCATATCTAGGAAATAAAATTTTATTTGGATTTATTATTATTCTATGCAAACAAGCATTTTTCTAGCCACATTTACTAACTCGCACATGTTTCCTGTGGATTTGCAATACTGCCAACATGTAGCAGGGGTTAAAGTTACCTGCAGGTCTGCAGGCTTTCCAGTACTTCAATATTGTTCAATATTTACAATTTAATCTTGGTTCATCAATGGCTCAATTTTATAACTAAGAACTAATAATCAGAATTTACATTATAATCAGTCTGATATTTGATCTTGGTTCGCCCCATTACTGAACCGGGAATCAACCAAGAGAAAAGCCATTGGGCACAGCTGTGAGGGATTCTCTTGATTAAGTTGACTGAAGTGGGAAGGCCCACTCTAAAGGTGGATAGCACCAAGAAAAAAGCTTTTGCTTTCTTCCCTGCTTGCCTTTGACTCTTGATGGAGCATTCATCTACCCGTTTGTCCATTACTGCTGCTATGGTTACTGCTGCTGCGTTCAATAACATCAGAATTCAGATTCCTTAGGCTTCTGAATTGAACTGAAGACCAATGACTCTCCAGGAATTCTGCAGTCCTTCAGTAATAGATTAGGACTACTGTGGACTCTAGCATTGTGGACTGCACAGTTCTATTGAGGTCTCAACCCTTCCAATGTGAAGAGCCACTTTTGGACTATCCAGATTGTATTGTGTAAGCCAATATAATAAATTCCTTTTTAATATATATTAATCAGTCCTGTTATTCTAGAGAACCTGACTAATACAACACTTTGCAGTGTTCACTACAGAACAGTTAGTGTACATAGAATATGGTATTTTTTTCCCTTCTGGATTTCTAATTTCGCCAGTGTCTTTTTATTTAAAGTAGATTTTCCATTTCTTCAAATAATTCCATAATATTTTTAAAAGTATTGTGCCTTATTATTTTATGTATTAAATCATTCCTTTACTAGAGTGCTTAGTGATTCCTACTCCAAAGCGAAGAATATTTGAAATCTGAAATGATGACATGACCACTCAACTGTTTTAGAGATTTTAAGTTATTCAAGAATTCTGCCATCTCTCCAGCTCCTATTATCTCATCTTCAAAACTAGATTGATAACCAAATATATTTTGTAGTACTTTTACGATGAGGGAGTGATATAATAATTTATAAAAGTATGAATTTTTGTTAATAGTAATTTTTTGCATGCATATGTGCACATGTGTGTGTGCTATGTATTCACATGTAAGAGTGTGAACGTATATGTCCCATGGCATGTTTGTGGAGATCAGAGGACATTCTCATGTGTCAGTCCTCCCCCTCAACCTTATTTGAGACAATCTCATCCTTGGTTCACTGCTGGGGTCACAGGGCCAGCTGACCTTCTACCCTCTGCTTCAAGGGATTCTCCTGATCCCATCTGTCATCTCTCCATAGGAGCATTAGGATTGCAGTCATGCACTACCATGCCTGGCTGTACATGGTTTCTGGGTATTTAAACTCAGGTTATCAAAGCTGTATGGCAATCACTGAGACATCTCCTTGGCCCAGTACACAATGTTTGTAAAGTTTTTCGTATTACCAGTAACTTCTAACTTCCCCACTCATTCTATTGTTTGAAAAGTTGATCCTTCCAAATTGCCTGACTTTCCTTTAAGGTTTGGAGTTCTTGAGTCATCTCTGAATTCGGACTTGCATAGCTTTTAGAGGGGAGAAGAGTGAGTGGGTGGTATTTCTAGCACCTCTCCTTATTAACCAAAGTTCCGTTCCTCTGTTAGGTTCCAAGTTCTTCTGCTATCTGCAGTAACACTGTCTTTCTGGTACTATGTTCTGCTACAGTCCTCTTTCTCTGACTATCTATTCTTCTATACATCCTGAAAATTCCTGCCTTTGTTTTGATGAGGTAGAGTTATATATTCCCAAATCTGATATCATCCTCTCTTTTGATTTGCTCTCTCATTTTCTTGAGGTACTACTTCAAGTAATATCATAAGAAGAAATGCCTAGACAAAATACCTGAGTTAAAAAAAGAAGTTTTTTTCTTCCCTCTTCCTTGAATAATAGCTGTGCCTATTACAACAGACTCACTTATTTGGGCAACAAAGCCCCTAAAACTTTAGTATTTTTTTTTCTGACTATAAGTTTATTCAACACAAAACATTCATCTCCAATTTTACTAAGGTGGCTGACCATGTCCAGGACCAGCTCTGCCTCTGAACTAGAATTTGGTTGCAGAGCTAGTCCCAGCCTCATTGCTGGTCATTCACCCTCTGTATGTTTAGGTAGAGGCATGCCAGTTTCAGGGTGGCTGCAGCACAGGGAGGCAAGCAGGATCTCAGGAAGCAGGTGGAGGTAATCACAGGACTATCCCTCACTGCTAAGGTACCAGTAGAATGTCTCCAGACAAACTGTTCCTTCATGTAGCCTAGAGACTTGAGAGACTGCATAGCTTTCATGACGTAGAAGTTGGGCACATTCTTGTCTGTCAACTGTTCATATATCTTTGGGCATATGAACGTCCTTTTTGGCTACCATCATACCCTCCTTATAAAAGAGTTCACAGATGCCAATGCAGTTCTTCTTGAGCATCAACACTGTGGTGGCTCCAGGGTCCGAGGCCGAGACTGGAATAGAGGATATTAGTACCTTAGTACCACATAGATCCAATCCCACAGATACTACATCTCTGTCATGGGTCAGACATAGTACTAGGAATTTATGCTTATTGTCACTCAAGAATGGTGTGAGCAGTCACCATAATAAACCTGTCCAATTGGCACATCTAAGGCTTAAATATGAATCCTTAGATAGCCTTCACAAGGAATTAGAACTGGCAATAGGTCCTTCCATTTCTACTAACAATACACTTGCCTCATATTGCCATATCCATCACCCAAAGGAGTCCAGAATGCAAAGTACTTACAAGTTACAAGAAAGAACACAAGACATTCCTAGCTCTCACAGTGATTTAGCTCATCTATATTCTGTGTATTCCACGAGTTCAAAACTGGGGTCTTGAGACATAGCCTCTATGCTCTCAGTGTCTCTATGTGTTTTCAGTTTAGATTCTGCATTTATGCAAAAACTTCTTACACCCAACACTCTATGTCTTTGATGAAGTTCATGATTGCCATCAATACTTCCTTTTGTCTTTGCTCCATTACCTGCAATGACACAAATTTTACCTCCTTGTTTAGCTCACAAGAATAAAGATTACACATCTTCTTTTCCTCACATATCATTTCTTTTCCACTTCGTCTCTATTTTTAAAATGTCCTCATCTAATTTAACCAGTAAGCCACATTCACCCTCTTGCTGACATGGTCTGTTCTCAACATCACTGTCATCAAGGTTACCGTGGTGATCACTGAACTTGTCTGAGCACTTCAGCTGTTGACCATCTTCTATAAATTTTGCATACTCAGACCTCTTTGAAACCTACCACCAATGAATCTTGTATGTCTAGAGTACAACAGTTGTTTCCCATCACACTAGTAAGAGGATGAAAGACAGTTGGATTCTCTCTCTCTCTCTTTTTCTCCCCCCCCCATTCTCTCCTACCATTTTTTTTTTCTGTAGCAGGCTGTGTTATAACCAACTTCCTCTCTTCTTGAACTTGGCTATGACCCAAAAACATTTGCACAGAACTCACACGCCTCACCAGTTTCCTTTTTCCAGTATTTCCAATACTTTAGCCCATCAAAAAGACTTGCTTTGACTCCTCTTTTCATCATGTTCTATACTGTTTTCCCCTTTAGTTCCTGTGCTGGATGGATAGCTTTAGTGTCAACTTGACACACCTGGGTTGAGGGAGCCTCAGTTGGGGAATTGCCTTCATTGAACTGGCCTGTGGCTATGTTCATGGGGCACCTTCTTGATTGTTGAGTGATGTGGATTGCCCAGCCCACTGTGGGTGGTGCCACCCCTGGGCAGGTGGTCCCGTGTTGCATAAGAAAGCAGGCTGAGCAGGGGCCAGGGGAGCAAGCCAGTAAGCCAGTAAGTAGCATTCCTCCATGGCCTGTGCTCCAGCTCCTGCTTCCAGGTTCCTGCCCTGAGTTCCTACCTTGGGCTTCCAGATGAACTGTGTGACCTGGGAGATGTAAGCCAAATAAACCCTTTCTTCCCAAGTTGGTATTGGCCAGAGTATTTTCCTCAGCAATGAAGAAACAAACTAGGAAAGTTCCCTTCACGGTATTTATCTTTTCTCAGCACCTTACTGTGTATCACGTTGCCCATTACTTCATTTCCAATTTCCCACTGGGATCCTTCCGTTGGAGCAGTGCAATGATTTGTGTATTTCACTAGGGTATCTAAAGCATCAAGTCAGCACCACAAAAGTGAACCATAAAAGTGTACTACAAAAGTGACTCACCCAATGAATGAAATTTAAAAGATTTAACTCTACTACAACTTTTAATTTCAAATTTTATACAATATACTTTTCTAAAATTACCATGAGATTTTCTTTGTGCTCTGAATGTGTTTTTACACATTGCACACTCTTCTGTGATCATTAATGGAATATTCCACAGACACTTTATAGTAATAAGAACTTGCTTTAAAACTGAAATTTGAATAAAGTTCTGCTTGCTCAGTCAGTATTTTATATTTCTTTGTTCTGTGTTTTCCTCTGATATGTGACAAGTTTTCCTCAAATGACATGATGCTTGTCACTTATTCAGCTGTTCATTTGTGTTCTTCCTGTATTCAGGATCTTGGCTGAGCTAGGTCTTTGATGTGATAGAACCAAAGCAAGAAAGGAGCACAGGTCCAGTTACTCAAAACAGCTCCAACAGCTGCTGCAAGATACAACTGGGCCTTCTCCTACCCTGTCATTTACAGTGAGGCTTTTCACGTACAGTGAATGAGACAGTTTATTTACACTTCATATGCCGTGTGATGCTATTACTGGGGAGACATGAACAAACATCTACTCACCTCAGAAAAAGAACCAACGACAGACCAAAGTAAGGATACCACCAAAGTCCAATTTGGTGAACCAATGAGTTTCGAGGGAATCACTTATAGGAGTATAGGTGAGGGATTACTTAAAGACATAGAAATGACAGCTGCATCAACATAAACCCACCTCAGAGTGGATGCAGGAAGCCTACAGCACACTGCACAACCTACAGGCAGCTCAATAGGTTAGAGAGTGTCTCAGGCAGCTCAATTGCTCTGATACTCTTCCAGGCACCTCAGCTGTCCGACTGTTTTACAGAGTGTCTAGAACTAGAGTGTCTCTCAGAAGTCCTTCCCATTTATATATACTTGGGCAGAAAGACTTCCTGAGACTATTCCGTTATTCACATCCTTCTAAAACACCGTGTTGTTTACCTTCCTTTAGAATATCTTGTTGTTTATCTCATTTTATATTTGCTGTTTTGCCTAAGAATAAATTGCTACATAACATGTGTGTATGCTCATCTACATCATAGAATCAGAAGCCATAACTGTGATATCAAAATATTGCTCAACTACACAGCCACATTGAAATCAAAGGATTGATCACCTATATAGCCACAATGAAACCTAGGAGTGACCAATCACACTGCCTCATTGCTACTGAAACATTGATCAACTACGCAGTCACATTGGTAACAAAGGAGTGGCCAACCACTGCCACATTGATTCCAAAGTTGTGATCAGTCACAGAGACACATTACTGTAGCTGTTGTTTTATTACTTCATCTCCACTCAATTCCTATGTTTTTTTTAATATTTTAATTATTATTTTTATTTTATGTGTATGAGTATATTGCTTGCAAGTGTGTAAGTGAACTCATGTTGTGCAATGCCGCAGAGGTCAGAGGAGGGCTTCGGATTCCTCTGGGACTGGAGTTAAGGACGGTTTGTAGCTGCCATGTGGGTGCTGGTAATCGAACCAGGGTCCTCTCAACTCCTATGTTTTTAGTTAAAATATATTTACTTAAGGAAAGGCTGTTCACAGGTAGGGAAGGAACAGTGAAGAGAAAGATGGAGTGGATGAGGAAGATGATGGGAAAGAGGGAACAGTGATGAATAAATCCCATTGGCATATTAGTATAAAAATGTCATAATAAAACTCATCATTTTGTTTGATAACTTAAAAATTAATAAAAAATGTTGAGGTAAACATACATAAAATTAAATGCATCCGTTTAAAATAAATACTCTAATGGATTTTGATTAAAGTATACACCTCTTTAGTGACTATGACAACTACTAGCTTATTGATGGAACAGACCATAGGATATTTCTATGATCACCAAAGTTCCCTTATACTTCTTTGCTTATTAATTCCTGGAATTTCTGCTTTCCTATGTGATAAAACATCTGACCAAAGCAAATTAAGGAAAAAAAGGACCGTTGAGGGTACAGTCATGGTGGCAGGAGCATGGTGCAGCTGGTCACATTGTGTCTGCGTTCAAGAAGCAAAGAGAGATAAATGTCTTGCTCACTTTTTCTTTTTATCCAGTTCAGCACTGTGACTCATGAGATAGTGCTGTCCGCATTCAGGGTAGATCTTCTCAGATAAACCTCTCTGGAAGCACTATCACACCACACTCAGAAGTTTATCTCCTAGATTATTCTAAATTCCATTAAGTTAACAAGCAAGGTTAACCATCATAGTTCACACCCTTTGGCACCAAGAAATCAGAATCTACCTTCTGTCACCATTGATTTATTTTTCCAGCTCTACACGTTAACATAAATTGAATGATACACCTTGTATTCTTATCTGTTTTCATTTCCTTGGCATAAATGTTTTAGAGACTGATTCAATCATTATATGTCAATAGCTTATTATTCTTTGTTGCTGAACAGTGTTCATTCATAAGGAATCTCAAATCTGTTTGTCCGTTTGTTTATTGGTGGACCTTTGACTCTTATCCAGTTTGATGCTCTTATGCAAAAAGGTGTTATAGCCATTTCTCTACAAATCTTTGTGTCCAGATATATTTTAATTTCTTCAGGGACAAAACATACAAATGGAATTGTTTGATTAATAAACATAAACTTAATTTTGTAAGAAAGTTCCAAAATGTTTTGAAAAGTGGCTTTGCCATTTTGTGTTTTTATTTCTATCACGCTTTTTAAAACCTCCATAGACTACATATAATAGTAAAAGAATATGTGCATGCTCTTGTTTCTGATCTTGAAGGGAAGAGTGGGAGTGTATCTGTACTAGTTACTCTCCTTGTGATGTGATAAAATACCATGACCAAGGCAATTCATAGAAGCAAGAGTTTATTTGAGCTTATGGTTTCAGGTTCCAGAATCCAAAGGGATTAGAGTCCATCCTGGTGTGGAGGCATGCTGAGGAGCCAAAGCAGGAACAGGAACAGAAAGCAAAATGTTTACATCTTCAAGCAGGCACAGGAAGCAAAGAGAGATTGGAAATCTGGCAAGGCTTAAGAATCCTCAAGGCCCGCCCCCAGTGACGTGCTTCCTCCAACAAGGCCATGCCTTCTAAGACCTCCCAACACCACCAAATATTTGGAGTCTTTGGAGGACATTTTTATTCACATCACCACAGTATCATATTAATTTTCATCCTTTCACTAGTCCATAGTCCTTTAGGAAGAAGTACTTATTAAAGAGACACCTTGATAATATTAGGGTGCATAGAATTTCCAACAATTAGTGATTTTGTCAAATTCTTGTTCTATATCTATTGAGACAATGTTTTTAAATATTTTATTGTTTTTATTTTATATGTATGCATTTATTGTCTGCATGTGTGTAAGTGCACCCATATCATGCAATGTCCTCAGAGGGCAGAAGTGGGCATTGGATTCCTTGGCACAGAAGTTATAAATGATTGTTAGCCACCATGTGGGTGCTTGGAATCAAACCTGGTCCTCTGTTAGAGACGAAAGTGCTCTTAACCACTGAGCCATCTCTCTAACCCCTATTGAGACAATCTTCTGATTGTATTTTTTACTCTGTTAATATGGTTAATTAAATATATTTTAACTTTCACCTAATTTTACATTTCTGTGATAAACAGCAATTTTATATTATATTACCTTTATATCTATTACTGTATTAAATGCACTAATATTGAAGGTGATTGCAGGTTTTTTTTTAATTTCTACTTTAATGGCTATGGTGCTTTTCAATTCCTTTGTTTTGGCTTAGCTTTTTTTTAATTTTCCTTTTTAAATATGTTGATTAATGAAGCCATTCACTTTTCTATCTGTTAATGATACTTTTATACTTATATGTTGAGTGAAAATACGTAGATCTACCAGTCTGAAAATTTCAAGTGCATACAGAATTAAAAAAAAAAAATTTCATGTGAGTACGGTATTTACATCATTACATCTCATGAATACTTCCCATATTCCC
>NW_008360321.1:2956884-2962674 GCF_000622305.1 Nannospalax galili
GTTCTGAGTCTATTTTAGTGGTGCTCATGTGTACATGTGTTTAGGATTGACCACTTGGGATTAGATTATATATCAGGATGTTCATCCCTAGAAGAAACTGATTCAGCATCCATGAATTCTATGAAGCCTTTCATCTAGAAAATGGGACCCCGTGAAATGTATCCCATCTACATTGGCATGTCAATGGATTTTATCATTATGTATTTCTCGTTAGGGGGCCATATTGTAGAGATCTCATGAGTGCAGACCCCCTACCACGTCTAGAATTCATTGTCTAGCAGCAGGTGTGTTATTCCTCTGGCTCTTCCAACCTTTCCACTCCCTCTTATATGATGTTTCTTTAGCCTTAGTTGTAGAGGTTACATTGTACGTGTGTCGGTTGGGGCTAGGCACAACACAGTTGCTTACCATCTAAATTTTGATCAGTTGTGGAACTCTGTAATAGTTTCTTTTTTGTTGAAAAAAGAAGCTTCTTTGATGATTGGAGGGAGGAGCTACACTTTTCTGTGAGTATAACAATACGTATTTAGAATATAATAAGACATTATGTTGGTTGAGGAAATTGGCAGTAGTAAGTTCTTTTCTAAGGTCTGTGACCTCTCTAATCATGTGTACATGGCTATATTTACAGCACCATGAATGGATTATCTCCTATGAAGCAAGCCTTAAGTTCAATTAGACAGTTGTTGACTATCTCCAAGATAAATGTGTTACTCTGGCACCAACAGATGTTTTTCAGGGCCAGTCATTGTTGTGGTTCATGGGCTTTACAGTTGGGTCAGAATATTGATTGTATTTTTCCCCCTTGGCAGTTTGCACAGGGCTTTCTGATCCTATGAAAGCTGGGAGGAGGCTTTTAGATAAGATCCAGATCAATTGCCCCAAGTCCTGCATCTACACTATGTCCTGTCTTTAGTAATAGTGTCTTACCATCAAATTCTTGGAGGCAAACATGGGCTATGGCAGTAACCTATATTATTTTGGTAGTCTCTTGGACTACCCTTACCAACAATTCAAAGGAAGGTTATCTTTCCTGGCACTCTAATCTTTGTTATATAGCTATTAGCTATTTTCATTCCTCTGAAATTCTAGTTTTTCTTATTTCATTTGTTTCTTGAGTGATGTAGCTTTTTGATTTCCCTTGTATTATGATCTCCTATACATTGCAATTCACACATTCTTTTATAATGTGATCATTTTTTAAAAGTGTTTCTTTCACTGGTTATTCTTACTTGAGCTGTCTGCCCTCATGTTTGTATATATTTTTGTTGTTTTTTTTTTTTTAGCTTTTTGTGAAATAATATTTTTGTCTCTTTGCTATACTTTTATAGTCTATTGAAGTATATTCTCTCTTCTTTTTTCCTTAAATAAAGCGTGAACTGAGTTTGAACTTTATTGATTTCTATTGCTCATTTTATTTTCAATTGATATTGGGGGACATCCCAAAATGAGAAAGAGCTTCGGAAAAGATGTCCATCTTCAAGAATTTCATCTTCTGCTATTTAACCACCAACTGTTTTCCCTCATACCCTCTGTCCTATACTTCACAGTTTATATTCAATTCTCACTAACATTTCTTTATTATGAGCTTCTGTTTTAGAAAGGAAAGCTGAAAGTAAGTGCTAGACTACTTTATTTTATATAAATGGTCAGCTTATACTTCCTTCTTGTAGGAAAGAGAAATCCATACTTAGTTCTTGTGGCTGTTTTTCAATTAGCCAGTTTACTTTCCATTCAGTGGCTGTTGGGCTTTGGTGGTTCACCAATTCTGAGCTCCATCAGCCAACACCCGACAGCTTCCTTCTCGATACTGAGATTCTGTACTCAGTGGTTGACACTCTTTAATCCTGCTCCTAATTTTGTCTTACGTATTGCTCAGCCTTCAGTATATAGTTGCCTTACTTATTTTATTTAGGGATTTTGGAAAGATTCAGTGCCTGCCTAGAATAGTGTTACTAATTTTTAGTTGAAATGAGTTCATTCTCTTTTCCTCTATCTCTCATCTACTTCCACTCTTTCCTAAAAATGGTTTGGTGAAATACGTCATGGCGGAATTAAATTCACTATGTGACAGATACTTCTAACTATTTCTTACATTTCTGCATGTGGTTTTATAAAATCATAAACCTGAGGACCAGCTACATTGTTAAGTTTGGTATATTTGTTAGCATCACTGAATTGGGATCACTTAGATTTTTGGGTCACAATGACATTCAGTGTCCCACTAATCTTAAACTTGTAGATTAAAAGTGATTTATCTCCTGAATCCACAGAAAACCACTGTTTTGGTTTTGCTTTAGCAAAACGAAAACCACTGTTTTGGTTTTGCTTTAGCAAAACATAACTCTTTTTCTTCAATTCAATATTACTGTCCTTCTTACCAATCTCATGGGGTGTATGAGAGGTTGAGAGAGCCAATTTCAGAATATAACTCACTATCCAGCCATCTTGAGTTGAATAAATTAATTCATTTTCTGTTTTTTATTTGTTTATTTATTTGTTTTTTTCTTTTAAGACAGTCTCATGTAATGCAGCGTCTCAAACTGCCTTGAACTCTTGACCCAGGATAATCCCAGGTGCTGGTTTGTTAGATTTTACAAAAACATTTCCAGCAATATATATAGATTATCAGTAAAGACTGATCGTTTACAAAGCCAATAATTCAAAGTCATTTTGTGAAATAAATCAGTTTTAATATAGGATTTTTTTTCATAAAAGACCCAATGAGCTTGAACAAGTTTGGAAGACTGGCAGTGTACTAACAGCCAAAGACAGTGTCTGTGTCTATTTCCTGCACTTTATTATTTTTTCTCTCTGTTACGGCCTTTGATTTATGTAGTGTTTTGGGTTTCCATTATTGCTTTTAGTAAACATGAGATGAAATAAGATAATACTATACTATGTAATAGTCTATGATATTTAGCCTTGCTAGAAAACCAGTTGATGAGAAGAAATTATCTAGACAAAGTCTTAACTAAAATAATTAAATGGAGGAAAAGAAAGATAAAATGAGTTGCCCATGATCACTTGTCCCACTGATGGCTCTTCCTGATTCTTTGTAGCCCATAATTTTCTATGATCTCTGTCTTCCTATGTAAATGTATGACATGTTATCTGTAGAGATTTTTACCTTTCACAAAACAAAAATTACATTCATGAAGATATATTAATATTGTTTCCTCCTATTTAATTTTATATTCCAAACTACATATACTGTAGTTGATTTTATTAGCATATACCAATTGTATAGAATTTAATGGCCTTCATTTTAGCATTTTCATGCATGTATATAATGTTTTTTGATTCTTATTTGAATTGGCTATACTGTGTTTAACAGGGCACTTAATCTTTCATTAGATCTAGTCTTAATTTTTCAAATATTAAGTATTGTGTGTTCCTATATATTTGTTATAGGCTATAAAATGAACCTTATCAATAGCATGTCTTTATATGAAGCACTGTGCTAAGGATACATTTTGAAATTAAAATGTTCAAAATGCACCAATAATTCCTTATAAACAAATGAAATCTATTAAGGAAACTTGAAGTCATGAGATATATAACAATGCAAATAAAAATATCGTAATTCACAAAGGTGCCCATTTCCCTTCTCAATTTCTTCCGTTCCACTTCCATCTAGATGCTCTGCTTCCCCTTGGACTTCAGCTCTGCCTTCACCTTGCCTCTGAGTCCTCACTGCAAAAGCCGGAAGCACTGGATCCCTTGCTGTTGTGACTGACAGGACATTGAATCTCACTTGACAAACCTGGCAGGTTGACAGTGTGAAGGTCAGAGGTAGATGTTTTGACAAAAGAAGACAATAACATTTCAAGTTTTATGCTCTACCATTATGTACATAGCCCAAAACAAGTATGGTATGGCATAAGCATTTATTTCTCTTTATTATTTCTGTGCTTCAAATACATTTGTTTCTCTGAAGCGGATTAACCAGTCTAGACGTTCTATGAAATATCAATGCAAGTATGGATCTTCCCTTCCCTGGCCTCAGGAGATCAGCCTGTCTGCAGTGCTGTTCTTTCACACTCCGATCAATACAGTCACACATTTTCTTTTTCCACTTTGCTAACAGGAAATGTTATTGAAACATAGGCCCACTTTTTGTTTTCTAAACAGGAAGTAACACATGACCAGAATTCAAAAGGAAAAAGTTTGCTGATGCACAAACACCCAAGAACTTGGGAAGAAAGTATGTATTTTTTATTACCCACTAAGCCAGGATAAGGGTTATTATCATGAGATAATCATTTCTCTGGAGCCGTACAAGACAGGGGACACAGCTGAGTGCTATCATGCCCATGGGATGTGATTAGCTCATGATAACAACATCCCCTGGATTCATTGCTATTATGAAATGTCTACCCCCCCATTTCCTATATATAAATAAATGATTTTGGCGGACAGATTCAATTCCCACAAACTGCAAGTTTGCATTAAAATGCGTCGGCTGTGAGATTCACAGATATTAATCTATCCTTTTGGAATGTTGAACAGTCAATCAGAATCTTTCTTCGTCTCAAGCTGTTTTATGATATTATTACAATGTATTTTGTGACGGGATGGCGGGTAAAGCAAGTTTCAGAGAAATAGGCTTGTTTGGGCTCGATTTAGTTGCTTGAGGGAAACCTCCACATAAAATGACTCTGCCTGCTCATGAAGGCATCCTAACTTTCTCATTATTTTTTCCTGCCTGACTCAATTTCTTTGCTGCATTTTAGAAGTCTGAAGTTCATCCTTCTAACTAGATTAATAAAAGCAGATTCTCACTTTACATTTCAGAAATGACAGAGGAAAATACTACCATGGTAATGTCAAAAACTCGGAAATAAGTTTGAATTTTTTTATAGTTAGGAATGAATGGGGAGATTTTGATATAGCAACAGATTGGTGAATTAGTTTTATCATGAACTTAAATGAACATTGTAAAAACAGCATAATTAGTTTATAAAAAATGTAAGACTTGATATGGTTTAAATATTCTGAAGTATTTGGGATAATATTACTGGGGTGAAGCCATCACCTTGGTTGTGCTTATAAACCACAGAAATATAAATTAGATTACCCTACAATTCTAATGAAAACTGCTATCGTAAAAAACTTGTAGGCATGCATGACGATAATATTAGAATAAATTATTTTGTATGAATAATATAGGTATCTAAAAATAAAGGAGAGAAAATAACTTATTTCCAGGCCTGAAAGCTATTTCATTGCTTTGGACAGACAATCTCATTCCCACTATCTCTTCTGCTCTGCCTTGCAGATGCATACAGGCACTCATCACTTGATTATGCAGTATCTTTAGCTAAGGATACAAAGTTTGCTATTTTTCCTCCTTCTGTCACTATACCAATGTTGTCTTTATGGTATTAATGAATAGAGTGTTGGTCTTTATTAAGCTAGCAAACAGAGAGAATCAGACACTTGCTTTTCACAGCATTTGATAAAAATAGAAATTCAGTTATTCACTTGCAACCATAATGCAGGTAAACATAAATGGTGTTGTACATATGATTTCAGATTATTAATATTGCCAGTGTTTAATGAGTTATTAGACTTTTGAATGGTTGGCAAAGTATCTTGGAATGAGTGTTGGTAAGCTAGCAAACAGATAGAATCAGACACTTGCTTTTCACAGCATTTGATAAAAATAGAAATTCAGTTATTCACTTGCAACCATAATGCAGGTAAACATAAATGGTGTTGTACATATGATTTATGATTATTAATATTGCCAGTGTTTAATGAGTTATTAGACTTTTGAATGGTTGG
>NW_008360321.1:2965690-2967970 GCF_000622305.1 Nannospalax galili
GTGAAATCTAAAGATTTTATTTTTTATTTGTTATTCTTAATTGTGGTATGTGTGTGTGTGTGTGTGTGTGTACATGGGTGTAGATCTCACAGAGGACAGAAACGGGGATGTGCCCTCTGTCGCTCTGATAAACATGATTATGTGCAGATGAATCTGTTTAAAAAACTGTAAAAGAAATAATTAATCATTGACTACATTTTATGACTGATTTTCTGTGAAATCTAAAGATTTTATTTTTTATTTGTTTTTCTTAATTGTGGTATGTGTGTGTGTGTGTGTGTGTGTACATGAGTGTAGTACTGACAGAGGCCAGAAGAGGGCATGGGCCCTCTGAAGCTGAGTTAAACATGGTTATGAGCAGCTGGGTATGAGTTCTGGTAAACAAATTGAGTCCTCTGGAAGAGCAGTAAGTATTCTTAACCAAGGAGACATCTCTCCAGTCCTAGATTTTCCATATATTTTATCAACAAAGATTAGTTTTATTAAATTTGTCTAAAATATTCTGATGTTTATGTTAAGGTAGAACAAATATTAACATACATCAATATTGTGGTGAAGATGAACAGTTGCAGACAGGGGAGAAATGTAGCTCTGTGTTTGAAGGAGTTGCGTAGTTGGAATAAGATTCGGAAGGCGATGACGTACTAACGTTTAAAAATACTAAACCTTACTTCCAGATACAGGCAAATACTCAACATCTGAGAACATGAAAATGTTATACTTCATCTAATACCTGCTTTGAGCAGTAACAAAATTTTATGCCATTGAATGTAGTCACTCCCTTCAAAGAGCTGATAATGAATGATGCAGTTACACAGATCTTCACCCTGTCCAGTCCTTGTTTGGCATGTGCAAGGCCCTGGGTTTGCTTCCTAACACTATGTATGTAGGACAAAAACATTAGCTTTAACATATGTAAAAGGCTGATTTATAACCAAATGATTATTTTCATAAGCCTATCTGTTCTCTCATCTCTGTTTTTATCTTCAATTTTAGTGCTGACATTAGGAAGTGAAGTTAAAAGAAACCTGAATGACCCTTGAATTCAACCTAGACATGTATTTTATGTGTGTATACATCATTGTTATTAGGGAAGTGTGTTGATCTAATAGTTGTTAAATAGAAACCAGAGATGCATGCACCAACATTTCAGTGCTATTAGCAAAAACAATGAGTCTTTCTATAAGAAACAATGTCTTACAGAGCTTATACTGAATTCAGTATTGTATAACTGTATTAATTCAACAGCGAACCTAAAAATTTTATAGCCACTTTTGAAAGAGACGTATCTTTGCTCTGGAAACTGTTATTAAGTGTGTTAAAGCTGTAATGAAATGCTTCTTCTAAAAAAATACCCACTGTTAAAATAATAATCATTTATCAGTGTGCTGGAAATAAACTTGTCAGAGCATGCATTTACATTGATAGTATTTTCCTGATTTTCAAGGAACATGCCTAAACAAACTTCCATAAAATACTAGGTTTAGAAAATAATCCATCACTAGTAGCAAGATTAGAATATAAAACATATTGCTAGTGTCTGGAGAGATGGCTCAGTGGCTAAGAGCAGACATAGGTTTGATTTCCAGCACCCACATGGAGACTAATAACCACCTGTAACTCCAGTTCCAGGGGAACTAACACTCGCTTCTGACACTGCACAACATGGGTGCACTTGCATACATGCAGGCAAAACACTCATATATGTTAAAAAATAAAAATATAAATAAAATTTAAAACAACATATTACTGTATATTCTTCAGGCTTTTAGAAACTTTAAATTCATTGTCACGTGAAATAGTAAGAAAATAACAAAATTGTGTTTAACTCAAGAATTCCTAAACTTACTTGTCTTCAGAAGCTGACAGCTGTTACTGTCTTGCCTCAACACATCTACTGCTGGAGCTGTCTCCATTTGTATGTATATCCACTGGCGTTTCTAAGAGTCATTTTGAGAAATTGAATCTTGGCCTGGATTATTGTCAAAATTATACCAGGTGATGCGCACACTCTTTCTGTAAAGGGACAAATACTATTTTAGTATCTAGAGGCCACATATGGTTTGTGGTGCATATTCTTCTTTTGTCTCTTTCTGCTTTTTGTTTTAAGACAGTACCTCCCTCCCCGGTAGCCCTAGCTAGACTGTAATTCACTATGCAGATCAGGCTGGCCTTTATCTCCCAGAGATCCATCTGCCTCCAGAGTACTGGGATTAAAGGTATGTGCCACTACACCCAGCTTTTAAAAATTATTGCTATTATTATATTATTATTTTAATA
>NW_008360321.1:2968053-2975117 GCF_000622305.1 Nannospalax galili
TGTTTCTTTTACCACATTTAAAAATTGTAAAATCATTTTTAGCTTGAGGGCCATACATACACAAAATGTCTTTCAGATTTGGTCTATGAGCCATAGCTGAATTAAATGATAGAAAATTTGAAAAGATGACTGAGAAAGAAGAAAGCGTCACTAATTAAATAACAGTTAAATCGCATGAGGGTAGGTAATCAAATGTGATTTGGAGTGGGTAGAGAGAAATGCTGGTATGCAAAAGATAGGCAAGAGCAATAACTGATTTAGTCCATGAGGATGGAATAAGGACTGAAATGAGATATTCATCTAACTGCAAATAATGAAAGAGTTCTTGATTAAAATTATCTATGTATCAAATGAGTATTTAGTTTTTCATTATGATCTTTGTGTATGTCTGAGTGTGGGGAGGTGTGCATATGTCATGGCCTATGTGCGGAGGTCAGAGGACAGCTTTGTACTATTGGTTCTCTCTTTTCACTTTATGTGGGATCCGGGGGTCAAACTCAGGTCTTTAGGCTTGAGCATCAAACACTTTTACCCACTTGAGCCATCTTGACAGACACTAATGTGATTTTTTTAAAAAAGAATTTATTGGGTACCTTGTATTCCTTAGATTTTTGGGGGGGGGTCTCTTTTTGAGACAGGGTCTCCCTGAAGCCCCAGCTGTCTTGGAACTTACTATGTAGACCAGGCTGGCCTTGAACTCACAGAGATCCACCTGCCTCTGCCTCCCAGGTGCTGGGATTAAAGGTGTGTGCCACCATGCCCGGCACATTCCTTAGATTTTTATAGTAATCTGATCTGAGATTATATACAGACATATAATTCTTCTCATTCTTGGCTTCACAAGATGGAGCCCATACCTGGTACTGTTATACAGTCCAAGAACCTGTGGCTAAACAGTTCACAGGCCATAGGGGAGAACCTAGCTCTATTAGTCCCTTAAATGGACATAGTATTAAACTGACTCCTAGTGACTTATCATTATATCCCTAAATTATTGCATCCCTCAACTCTCACCAGTGAAGCTTCTTCTTGAAGGAGATGGTGATGTATAAAGACCCACAACTGGTTTTTAAAAATGCAGAGAATAAGAGACAGAGGTGTACTCAGCTCTAAATGGAAAACTGATATCACACCTTCTCTTCCTAAGGCTCAGGAATCTGTATAAGAGGAGGCAGAAAGATGTTTAAGAGTCAGAGGTGGAGGGTAAATATAAAGGAACTGTATGTTTTGGACCCAACAGGGAAGCTGTCCAAATGAACCCACAGTGCTTGCAACAACATGCACAAATTCTACAGAAGCTCAAGCTAGACAAGATCTCAGTGTGGAGGAGGGAAGTGAACTCAAAGCCCTACCTCACATGAGGAGCGATCAGAAACGATAACTGCTTGAAGAGGAAAAGTCAGTTTTCATTAAGGGCCTGAGGCTAGTTAGGCTAACCACACTCCAGAGGATGGACCCATACCCAAGAATATTTGGGGAATGTGAACTAGACTCTCTACCCCTTAAAAAATAACACAAAGCATGAAGTGAGGGGGCTAGGGAGTTGGGGATGGATCTGAGAGGAGATAGGGGAAGGGTTCTGAATAGGAACAAAATATATTATATAAAATGCTCAAAGAATCAAAAAATGGTATTTTTAAAAAGAAAAGTATTACTTAGTATGCAACTTGGCACAAAATTCCTTAGGGTAAACAAGAAAAGAAAAAGGTTTGAATTTTATATCTAGATTCATAATTTCAAGTTATTAGTAGCAAAACTGGGAAGAACTCAATCAAATATATTTAAAGAGAAAGTAAATCACTAAGAAAAATCAGTGTATATTATAAATGTTTGCTTTAATGGAATTAATGAAGAAAGAAAATATTTATTAAAATCTATAGAATCCAAGGTATCACGTGTTCTCAAAAGTGAAAAGGTAGAGAAATGTCTATATTTTCCACTGCAGGGAATCTTTCTAGATTAATATAAAGTTCTAAATAATTTCTTCTGAAATGTGGTGATAATAAAATTATAAATGTGGCAAAAAATGGCAAAACACAATTAGTGCCTTTCATGAACCCTTCTTTTTATATATGTACACGTATATGTATGATTACATATTTATGTAAGTTGTATATATATTCTATATAAATAATAGAAAAAAGTTTGGAAAAAAACAGAATAGTGGTTAAGTTTAGCCAGTGATACTGTTTGATGATTTTCTATGTTTTACATATTTTATCCAATATATTATTTTATTACAACGAGTAATATACACCAGTATTAGTAGATTGATACTTTTAAGATCGTTTCTCTGACTCAAAAAGGCTTATTTACATCACATTTCTAGGCTTATAGAGTCCTAATATTGGATGTGAAGTAGAAACTCTAATCCACTATCTGTCTAGTATAGTTCATAGGTAAAAATGATACATTTCTAGACATAATAACTTGTAAGTTCCATATCCTTCTTTCCAGGTGATGTGCAATCCTGTTGAATGTTCCTGGGTATTCCATGCATGTTAAAAGTATGAAGTGTGCAGACTGAGGTGATGCACAGAGCCTCATTTCCTGATTATAGACATTCTACCTCCCTGGGCTTGGCCAGATGGGGATGCCTCTCTTAATTTTATCAAATATCTCTATTGCATTGCTGTTTCTTCTTTTGTGTCCTGACCAGATAGCTTTATTCAGCTGCTCACAAGGCTGCCTGGATCCCCACCCTCTAGTTTACTGAGAAATGTCAGTCTGAAGGCCTGGGTAAACCAGAGGAAGATGCTCTACCATTCCTTCTGATGTGGTTGCATTCAGATTGGGACTGCCTGGTGATTTCTAGCTTCTCCCTCCAAGCAGCTACATCTTACTTCAGCATCATTGTTAAACAGAAAACAGTTTTTGTTTGTGTTTTAACATAGTTAACATTTCTGTGAAGGGTTTAAAACCCAGATATCCTGTGGAGCAGAGCCTGGCCCTCTGCGGATAGCTTGGGTCTTTGTGCCTGAAGGACTTCCCCATCCTACACCTGCCTTGACAGATTGAGGCCCTAAAACAGTATCGCTTAGTCACACACTAACCAGCAGGGGGAAAGTCTGTGCCTTTTATTAAGCATACCTACTGGCTTAGTGTTTGGAATTCAGTTCTACCTATAAATCAACATCAGAGCATACAACTCAGCATGTTCAAGCGCTTTGTTTAGACATCAAAGGAAGAACACAGACAAGCACTATGATAGAAATATAACTAATCACTTGCAAATACATCTTTCCTGTCAGTGGGAGCTTAACCTTTCTGTTTAATGTGACTGGAAGAATGCAGTTATTTCTATCCTATCTGTTTTCTTTAAAGAGGAATAGAATTGTTTTCTATGAAAATAGGTATTTGTTCTTAATGTAACACAAAGTGTGGCGTTTCAGAACCTTGTAGCTAAAGAAGCAACAAGGAGTAGAATGTTGTCAAAAAATCTGAAAGCTGTTTGTCACTTAGTGAAGGACAAATTCCCCCATTGAATCTTAAATCTCATCAGAAAAACCAACTTGTGTTCAAGGAGCACTAGGACAAAAATTCAAAGATAAAGTATATTTACTATAAAAATGGGAAGAACAGTCCTTTGTTGACTGTCAGCGAACGCAGTTGGTTTTCTGTGGTACACTGATTGGCATCAATTTTACTTCATGAAGAACTTCATTCATTCATGAGGGGCCTAGTGAGGATTTATTTGAGGTGCTCAGAAAATCCTAAAATCTATAAATCCCTCCTTTAATTTGAGTGCTACAGATTACAGATGAAAGTTTGGTCACCTGCTTGGATCAGGGGGATTAGTGACATCAAAGGGAGTAAAAACAAGAAAGGAAAATAGAGAAACAACAAACAAAAGGAAACGCATCATTGAGTGTTGAAGGGTTTGAATGGTTCAGCTGAGACTCAGTACTCCACAGTGGATGAACTGTGCACCTGTGTTTTCCTTGTGTCTGAATCTGGGAGAAATCAGAGAGGCATAAAGTCTCAGAGTCAGCCTTTCTGCAAGTGGAATTTTCTATTACTCTCTGGTTGGCTGTCTCTGCACAGAATTCCTAATAGTGACATTCAAGTGTTTGTCTATAATAAAAGTGTTTGGTGAGTCAGGGCGTGGTGGCGCATGCCTTTAATCACAGCACTTGGGAGGCAGAGGCAGGCGGATCTCTGAGTTCAAGACCAGCCTGGTCCACATAGTTCCAGGGTAGCTGGAGCTACAGGGAGACCCTGTCTCAAAAAGACCAAAAAACAAAGTGTTCAATGGATGCTGTGAGAACCTTGTATGACTGATATGTCTTATGTTTTCTATGAGTCTGTGCAGTTATAGTTCTAATTGTGCATCTGAGTTGGTGTTCTCTAGTGACACGTGATTACGTGAGATGAAAAAAGGCAGAGATGTTAACTTTGACAACCTAAGGAAGTCTTAGAACACAAGCACAGCTTGTGAAATCTTGAGGAGTTAATATTTTGGTCTTGTGACAATTGAATGGAATCTCCCATAGAAAATGCTAAATGTACTTTCTCAAACCTACACATCTTATCAGGCAAAAGCGTCATTGACAAAGCAACAATAACAGCAGTGACATGGCATTTGGCTTTTATGTAAAATCCAGATGGATCAAGAAAAATGTTTAATTGATTCAGTATTTCTCTACTTAGTATTTAATGATAGTGAGTTTAATTTAAAGAACAAGACTATTTGCTTTTGAGACTGTAGCAGAATTTTAATGAGTATGTTATCACAGAAGTTTGACCTTCCACCTGTGCCTGAAGTCTGGAAAAATTATCCACTCTATTTTCAGATGTACCAGCTTTCCTAAATAGAGCATAGATATGGCCTCTCTCCACTTGCCTCTTCCCCTCATGATATACCTTAGATGTGCACTTTGTGCAGAGTGTGGGCACTCTATGTGGGTGTGTTTACATATATCAAGGTTAATAGCCACTCCCCACTGTTGCTGATGAGTCTGCACTGAAATAAAATGTGGCAGTTGAGCCCAATTAAATAAGGCATTTCTAACAACATCCCAGAATTATTGCACTATTAAAATGCTAATGTACACACAGTGTTTGGAGAGAGATTGTAAGATCCTTGAGGGCAAGAATTTGTTCTATCCTTAGGTTGTGTACTGCACAGAGGAAAGTGGAATACTTAATGATTTTGTTCTTAACAGCAAGCTAATTCTCTTTGTTTCAAGAAAAATTTAAGAGTGAAAATAACTTCCTGAGGCTTCTTCTCAGAAGGAGAAAATAGATTGGTAATTTCCACAAATCAGGTCTGTGGGGTCTTAGCACCATTAACAACTTCTGTGACACTGAGTACAGAGAAAGTTGAAAAGTCTGAGAGAATGCACATGTACTCTGGAAAGGAGGACAGGTAAGGTTCTTACCAAGCAGTCCTCTCCTCTTAAGAGCAACATTCCTAGGCTCTGAAATTCACCAGAAAGTCATACTTCTCTTCTTTAAGTTTAGCTCCATAACCCTAACAATGACACTTCTTCCGTGTTTAAGCACAACTAGATTAAAAACATTGCTCTACACCCCAAAAGTGAGAGAAGGCAACAGGAGTATTGGGAATAGGTTGGTGTGATCAAATATCATTTCATGAATGCTTGTACTAAAGTAACAGGTTTTGGTGCAGTGCAGATAAGGGGCAGGATAGTTTGGGAGGATGGAGGTTAGAAAATGATTTTGAGAAATGAGTGAACATTATCACTGTGGTAACTGTCCCAAAAAGGGGTGGCTATGGGTTACTATATGCCCATCTGACATAGAAATACACAAAAAGATGATTCAAAGCATTATATGTGATGTTCTGATTCATTCAGGTTCCAAAATCCTAAAATCAGTTTAGATATGTTTATTATATAAACGTTAAGTAAATACTCAAACTTCATTAATGTTTTGTTGATTCCTCATTGGAAGTTGCCTAGGTAATCTTCTCATTCTGAAAATCTATGTTTTAGATGCATGTATGTATATTGTCAAGTATGAATTATATATTTTATAAAATTTGTACACTATCAAGCCATAAATGGCATTTGACCATGACTAGAAACATAGTTGTTCTTGAAGACACTTTCCTCAGATGGTATTTATTTAATTGTTGGTTTTCCATCCAACAATGCTCCATCTGTGGGTCTGATTTCTAGCAACTGGAGACAGTTACAGTAACTGCTAGACCAATGCTCTTCATCTTACTGTGCTCTGGGAATGAATTAAAGCAGTGTAATAGTGACTCAAATGCTTCAGCCAGACCTGAAATTCAAATTTCCTCCCTATTGAAGGGTGTCACATCTGAGTAACTGATGTTAGGAAACCAACTTCTGCCTCCTCTTTCCAAGCTCCATACTTGTACATCTGGACATGAACCAAATTACTAAACAAGTTCCATTACCTTCACAACAGTCAGGTCATTCAAAAGAAATAAGAAAGCAGCTGCCCCAGTCTTTACTTAGGGAGATAAATCTATAAGTAAACATCCTTGAGTACAATAGAGGTTCTTGACCTAATGTCCATCAGAGAGTAATGGTTATCATTAAGAACTTTCTATAAAGGCAACTGTTTACTTATATGTGTTTTTAATTAATCTGTTACCTGCAATCATAGAAAATGTGAAATCAGTCCTAGCCCTTGGTGTGGCCTTCAGTGTTATAAGACTCTGTGTGTTTTGTAAAACCCTTGGTAGCCTTTTCTTATTCATGTCCTGAAATGTGAGTAGGGGCTTGTGATCCCAGTTTTGACAGCAAGATTGCACACAAATTCATTCTACTTCAATTTACCAAAGGTATAGGTTGTAACCAAGATCCTCCTAAATGCCTAAAATTGAGTGCAATCAAATACTGTATGCATTATTTCTGCCTAGAGTACATAGTCCTAAGTCATCTAAAAGTACAATGTTTCACTATCGTTTTATAAATTGTTGACTTTGACATTGTTTTCCAAGCCTACTTTTATAATGCTAATTATTATTTTATCTCTGCCTGAGTTAAATGTAGAAGATAGCTTGAGGCTTAGGTAGAGACTTCTTTCCTCACAAACCCAACTACTACTTGGGATATTGGGATAGTTAT
>NW_008360321.1:2975169-2978362 GCF_000622305.1 Nannospalax galili
AAGTGGAAGCCACTTGAAAGGCTGAGGGAAACTTTTAATGATGATTCTTGTTTCTCCTCTCATTTCCTGTATGGAAGAAGAGACATGAGGAAATACAGTACTTGAGTCAGTATCAGGAATTATTGCCTTGTTGCATAGATTACGAAAAGAAGAACTCTGTAGTAGTTAAATCTGGGGTCTTTCCAATATTCAAACAGAGTTCATTCTCCCTATGTAATGATTGGGACCTAGATTAGGACCTGTCTTGTTCACCTGCTCCACCTCTGCTCCTTGAATTTGATATTCAGTGCTCTCCTTCTGCCTTACTGCCTTGGAAAGATGCCTCTTACTAGGTTCCCAGCCAAAATGGATTCTAATCCTCTCACTCTGATCAGTCTATGGGAATTCCAAGGAATTATGACACAGGTTGACTTTTTTTTCTATTTGATGGTAACATGTGTCTTGAGTTCAAAGTCAGTGAAGAGTTTACTGCCTTAAGATTTTATCAATTTTTCCCCATTTCTTACAATGATCATTTGTGGAACCCACAAAATGCTGACATACATAAAGAACATCTTTTCACAGCTTAAAAAATATAAATGCAGGTAATTTTGCCTTTTCATACCCCGTAGCCTAGTAAAGATTTAATCAAGTTTCAAGTTTCTCTAAACCCAATTTATGTACAACTCACAGAAATCAGAAAAAATTATCTGGCTTGCTCACTTTCATGGCGAGGAACTTTATCACCTGTTACATTTTGGAGCTAAGCCAATAACATTTAATAGTAGAAGATACAAGAGTTTACATTAGTTAGACGTAGTGAGAGGAGAAACTGTGAGTCAATGGAAAGTGAAGTGGGTTGAAGATATTTGTATAGTTTTGGTATAACTCTACACTATCTCTGCTATCCTACCTAATTCACCCCACTTTTGCTATCTAGGTTTTCCTCTTCTGAATGGGGATAAAAAATTATGCATTTTACAAAGAAGCTAAAAACTGTGAAGTCTTACAAAATATTCATAGATTTTCTTTAGCTAGGTCTTTGTTTCCCAAGCTTTGTGGATATTGCCCAAATGGAAAAATTAAAACTACCTTTTCAGAAAAGGTTACTGGAGTCTTACAGAAAACTAAACTTCAAAGGTGACATTCATAGGACATGTGTCAGTGCTGACAGGTCTAACAAAGGATTCACCAGGAGAAATACGTGGTAGAGACAATCAGATAAGGAAGACTGGGGCTAAGCCCATGTAGCTTGCACATTCTCCTAATCATTTTTTCATTTTTGTTACTGTTAACATATGCAGCAATTGTTCCCTACAAAAACTTCCCAAATAAGCATTTATACCTGGTATAGAAAATTTAATGCTATATTAATGTATAATATCTATATCTATATATCATATCAGTTTAGAGCAACATATTACTAAACAATATACATTTGATACTAGAATTGATAATGGTGTTCCTACATTATGAATACTGACATCACACCATGTGACTTTAATGTGACCAAATGGAAACATTTTGTCATCAAATTAACAATTTCTGTCTTCTGACACTGGAAAGACACAAGCCAGAAAGGATCCTTTATAAGACGCCATCTTATCTAGACTATAAAAGAGGTCAGTAAAAGTGGACAGTAAATTTTCATTAACGGAAAAATAGAAATGGAAATTTTTAAATTTTTAAATTATAATCAATTACAATTAGTGTTTTGAAGTGTAATATTATGGTAACAACTGAACCAATATTATATCTATATATAATGTGAATTAAACTTTAATGTAGAAAGTAGTTAAATTTTAATATCTAATAAGAACATATGAGGTAAGAACATTTAGGATATAAAGAAAGTGTTAAGATAGCTCTGTTTTAAAAATACAACTTACTTAGGAATACACACACATGCACACACACACACACACACACACACACAGTTTAACATTGTTTGATGAGGGCAGGTCACAGACTTTTAGATAATTATTTTTTTCTTTCTCAATACTGTTTCAAAGATACTTTTGCAATTTTTTCAGGTTATTTTTTCATTATTTAAGTATTTGTGTCACAGCAGACCCAGACCTGATGACTCATTAGTGGTAGAAATTGCTAATATCTAAGTATGCTGAGGTACTCTCACGTTTGCTGAGAATCATGTCTTTAACATATTCCCTCTTCTTCCTCTTTGTTTCCTCCCATATTAAACAAAATACATCTCCTCCTAGTGGTAGCACAAGGGAAATCACAAGCTCACTGTATTACACCGTAGTGACAGAGTGTCATTTCAATTGCCTTATTAACCATGTGAAAAAATATATCACAACAGTGAGAAAACTTCTCAGTTATCTATATCTTTCCCCTTAGGCTATTGTCATGAGCCACTGGCATACTAAGAAGAGTGTACTAATTCAGTTGTCAGCTGCCTCACCCATTAAAAAGGGGAAAAATACCAGCAAAAAATATGAAACCCGTAATAAGAGTGCTGAAGAGGTCTGTATAGCTCTGTCCACTTGTAGTTCGGAATTAAACACTCTCTCAAAACATGCTATATGAACTGTCAGGGAGAATGCTGCTGTCACCACATCTGGCTTGGTAATGAGGCATTAGCAGTGTTGTGAAGGCACTTTCCATAGGAACATGAGACCGGATGCTCATGCTTGAAGTTTTTAAATGGAGTGTAAGTATCAGTTGCCTCCAATTCTTTTATAAGAGAAAGGAACTCGTGAGAAATTTATAAAAGCATGTAGTCTGGAAGTCAAATCACAGTTCTAGGGAAGGCAACACCACACACACACACACACACACACACACACACACACGCACATGCATTTTTATGAGCCTAATCTAGTATCAATAATTGAAAATTTAAAGTTGTTAGAATTTTACCAGAAATATTCTGATTCCTGAAAGCTCTTATTATATCCATCTAGGAAAATGAAGATTTGATTTAATACATAAATAGTGTATTTTTAAGTCATCACATACGGCAAGATGCATAACAGCTGGTATTTGAAGTATTGTAAAATCTGCTTTATCAAAAGTTGTTAAGAAAGTTTTTTATATATGATGTTATTGTCCTTATATATGAGATTGACTTTTAAGCCTTATGTGTTATGCATTGAAATAATAATTTATAACATGAAAGACAAGAAAACCAAAGTGACTCGATTCATACTGCTATGGAATGCGAGACACTCTGCAGAGCGTTTGACACAAT
>NW_008360321.1:2978383-2978901 GCF_000622305.1 Nannospalax galili
CACACAGGCTATGATGCTCACCTGCTATTATATCCCTAATAAGTTATCAGTATCATGACTGTTTTACCCAGGGCTGACTCTAGAGCCCTTGAGTTTTGCTTTGAATCTCAATAGCTAGTAAATCAGCCCAAAGAGATTTAATTTTGAATCTCGTTAAAAAAACAAGTGATGGACAAAGCAAGTGCAACTACACATAGAATGAAACAATTAATTCAACTGTCCTTTAAGATTATTCATTCATCTAGGACATTGGAAACATATAAAATGTCCTTCTTTATCCCCCAGGAAGAATTATTTCTCAAATGTGAATATTAGTATCTTTATGCACTTGTTACCATTAACTTGATTTTAATTTCAGAGGTTCTTAAAGTAGTCCAGCAAAGAAACCCTAGCTGTATGTATCAATTTTAATACAGCCTTTGAGACTCATTTTATTCATAGATATGCAAAAATACCTAATTACAAATATAAGTACAAACATATAAATATAAATACATACAAATATAAATATATAATTA
>NW_008360321.1:2979093-2998858 GCF_000622305.1 Nannospalax galili
AGAGAATATAAAAATGTGCAATGCTTCATAAAATTCCTTGATGAGGGTTTTAAACTTCCATGGTTAGTATTTGGAAGTATAACTTTAGCTACCTGCCAAGCCAGCATTTCATAAGGTGAACTGTCTGAATCCCCACAACTTTTTTGAATTTTTCCTCTACTATTCCTTCAGTCTTTTAAAACATATTTTATGTGTTATTTTTATTTTATGTGTATGAGTGTTTTGCCTGCATTTAAGTGCACCCGTGTTGTGCAATGCCCATGGAGGTCAGAAGAGGGCTTCGGATACCCCTGATACTGGAGTTATGGATGGTTGTTAGCGGCCATGTGGGTGCTGGGAATCGAACCCCAGCCTCTGAAAGGCAGCCAGTGCTCTTAATTGCTGAACCATCTCTCCAGACCCCCTTCTTCAGTCTTTTTTAAAGGAATATGGTTAGCCCATTTTGTCAGAACCCAAAGTAGGGGACCCATAAAACCTATGAGGTGGTGGTCTTTGAGTGAGATGCACACAGCTTGTAAGTCTACTACATGGCAGGTGTTTTCAGATGGAATGAGCTGGAAGGTGCATGAAAAACTACGAAAGACTTTATAGCAATGAAAACAGCCTTTCCATTAGTTCTTCCATACAAGGAGGACACTGAGCCGCTTAGCAAGTCAGTGTACCATAATTATGATTTAGGTAAGTTAAGCAAAACTCAGTCCTGTCAAGGATATATTCATTGTCTCTCATGAAAGGCATTAATTTACTTGGATCCAGAGGTATCCAGAAACAGAAACCTATGTGAGAAGTTGGAAAGTTAGTAGATTAAAATTTTAGCCTCCACATCACAGACATCTGTACTTGAATATCTTACCTGCTACTTACATGCATGGCTTTCCCATGTGCTTGGTACTCCAGTTTTCACAATCTTCAAATCTACAAAAAGGTAAAACTTAATTAAAAAATAATCCTTTTGGGGCTGGAGAGACGACTCAGCAGTTAAGAGCACTGGTTACTCTTTCTGAAGACCTGCGTTTGAGTCCCAGCACCCACATTGCTGCTAACAACTGTCCATAACTCCAGTTCCAAGAATCTGATGCCCCCTTCTGGCCTCCGTGAGAATTGCATGACATGAGCACACTTTCAAACAGGCAATACATTCATACACATGAAATTAGAATAAATAAATATTTTAAAGATAATAGTCCTTATATGGTTTATTGGAGAGGATGTAAATAGTTAAAGCAGTTTTATGAAGCATTTAGCTCTATAGAGTAATTCATTAGAATCAAGATTTCAGGGGCATATGATTCTTCCACCTTCAGAAAGGTGTGAATTACTCTAGTAACTGTAAATTATGATTGCATAGTTTATCTTGGTTTCAAATATTCTTAATGATTCTTTAAGTAAAAATGATTAATATAAGTTAATCCCTGGTTTGCCATTGTTACTGATATCATATAAGTGTCCTCTGAGTCTTAGTTTCTTCATCTGTAAAATGGTAGTAAAAATATCTTTAAAGAATATTAGGAAAGAAAAATTTGGCCTGGAAAAAATATCTATTTTTCCAAAAATTTCAGAATGCTTAAGTCCTTCACAAATCAGAGTGAATCTTAGGTCCACTGGAGAAAGGTTCTTAAATTTAAACATTAAGCTCATGACTAGAAAATCATTCTAGATTCTCTTTTTGCTTTGTTCCATAGTTTATAACAGTAGTTTCTGGAGTTCTAGATAGGGAGAAAGTGCATACCTATGCATGTGTGTGCGTGTTTGTATGTGTCCATGTGTGTGTTTGTGTGTACATGTGATTACACAGAACTGTTAATGCCTACATATTCTGAGTGGATATACTACCTCTATTTATTCAGTACATAGAAGCTTCGCTATTATAAACCAACCATTGTGTTCCCCCTTACATTTGTACACCTACACCTCTGTTCTATGGCTGTCTTATGCTCTTCATGTCCATTTCTTTTCCTGCTTCTTGTATATATACTGCATTTTAAAAATCATTTATCTGTTGAAGGGTGTTCAGAATACTACTATATTTTCTATGATAATGCTGACGTAAACATGGATGTACATGTGTCTCTATTGAATTCTGACATTGGTTTATTTAGGTATATACCCAGAAGTGTTATCACTGGATTATGTAATGCTTCTATTTTCAGATACTGAGACACTTCCATCTGATTTCCAGTGTCTCATGAGCAGTGTATAAGGATCCCTTTCTCCTTGCATCCTTGGCAGCATTTGCTGTTGTGTGTTTTCTTGCTGAGACACACTCTGACTGGGGTGAGATGCAGGCTCAATGTCATTTTAATTTGCAGTTCTCTGATTAGTCTATTTTGCATTTCTCCATGAGGTCTTTCATATTAATGTAATAAGGAGCTTTTAAATTTTATGAATATTATATTCTTCCTATTATATTCAATGGGTATTATATTCTTATTATGTACAGATAAATTTTTATGGGTGCATCTTTTTTTATCAAGGTGCACATGCTGACAGGAGGAGAAGACATGATGTGGAGTATGAGTCTGCTGTTGTGAGACCAGCATGAAATTCACAAGTTTATCAGTAATGTTTTCTCTTCCTAACTTCAGCGTGAGAGAATAAATTCAGAAATAAGAAAGAAAAGCAGCAACATGGGATAGAAATGCAGAGGTGTGGACTACTGTCTTATGGAATTTGTTTCTTAAACACTGTTCTGGATCTTTGAAATCTGTGTGGAGTGGTGGGGAGGACCAGGTCCACTTAATGACTTAATGCATTCTTATTACTATCACTGCTTCCATTTGCTCTTTCTTTGTAAATCAACTGTCTATCTGTGCTGGATAGCTTTAGTGTCAACTTGACACACCTGGGTTGAGGGAGCCTCAACTGCAGAATTTCCTCTATTGGACTGGCCTGTGGCCATGTCTGAAGGGCATCTTCTTGATGAGTGATGTGGGAGGGCCCAGCCCACTGTGGGTGGTGCCACCCCTGGGCAGATGGGCCTGTTTTGCATAAGAAAACAGGCTGAGTAGGGGCCAGGGGAGCAAGCCAGTAAGCAGCATTCCTCCATGGCCTGTGCTCCAGTTCCTGCTTCCAGGTTCCTGCTCTGAGTTCCTACTTTGGGCTCCCTGATGAAATGCAACCTGGAAGTTGTAAGCTGAATAAACCCTTTCCTCCCCAAGTTGGTATTGGTCAGAGTGTTTTGTCACAGCAATGAAGAACAAACTAGGACACTATCCAACTTCATGGAACCTTTGTTCACACAACCAGCAAGCAGCACAGCCAAAATGGAAGCCCAGAGGCAAAAAACACATTCTTAATTGATGGTATGAGACCACCAGTATTAAATAACTTGCCAGAGTCTGAAAGCAAGGTGTAGAAGACTAACAATAGTATAACCATACCTCTCTCAATTTTTCTGGTCCAGTTTCAAACTATAGTGTTCCTGTGTAGCTAAAATCTGTCAAAACTGAATTCATTTCAAGCACATTATACACTATATTTAGCATTATATACTTTATTAATATTATAGTGTGTCCATGATTTTTCAAAAGTGAAATCTGTCTGATTCAAACAGGCTTGTTTAAATGACTGCTTTTTTTCCTATATACTACCCATGTGTAAAAGAATTTGATCTACAAGAATAAAAGGTCTTCATCCGTGGCATTTTACCCAAATCAAGTGAAAAGCTGTTTCCCATATAAGAAAATAAAAACAAAATAGATTTCAGCAAGGAAGACAGCACCACACTCTTTGAAAGTGCATGGTCAAATTAAAATGAAACATAGTTTGAGGGTAGTTAAAATAGGAGAGAGGCAGACACATTTTTAGGCATGTCATAACATTTACAATGATTTGGGGTGTAAAGAGCAGTAAATTCCACCAGACTGAGAAATTTTGCAGCACACCAGGCCTAGAGGGATTAAAAAACTATGTCTTCCACCAAAATGTTGAAGGCTTCTGTTTTAAAAGCTCCCTGAAATGTGAAAATCCTGTACATTTTCTTCAGAATTCTGGATTGTCCAATTGTTACTTTGGCATCTCCAAATATTTAATCTTTTCATCTTCTGGTGATCTTTGAAAGTGCTGCAGGTTTATATTCCTCAGTTCCATTGCCAGTGGTTATTGGGACTGAATTAGGCTAGCCTTCAGTGTTGGGCTTACTTACATGGAGGCATACAGATTACTGAGGAGGGAGGGGAAGGGAACTCCTTTCTTCCTGTGCCATTTGCCCTCCTTTGACATTTTCAGAGCCCTTTTTCTTGAAGTCTGTCATTTCTCCTACTTAGCCTTCTCTTGTCTCTGTAGCTTCTCCTAACATGAACTATGCTGGAATTCACCACTTCAAAACTCTGTTCATAAGGGCTGGAGAGATGACTCCGCAGTGAAGAGCACTGGCTGCTCTTGCAGAGGAACAGGGTCAGGTCTGATTCACAGCACCCACGTTGTAGCCAGCACCAAAATTATTCCTGTTCCAGAGTATCTGATTCCCTCTTTTGGTCTCTACAAGCATTACACACATATGATGCATTATAATACCTGTGGGCAAAGCACGCATAGACATAAAATCAAATTTTAAAAGAACTCCTATTCAGTTTCAGGTATAACTATCATGTTTTCAAACATTGCTAGAGGAATTTCAACATAATTCTATCTGGATATAGAGAAAATAAGCCTTATCCCTTTCAAATGTACGCATAGGCTTCATTTATTAAGATTATTTTCTCCTCATTTTTATTTTTTAAATTTCAGTTCTCAGAACCAAACTTTGAACTTTGCACATACTAGGCAGGAGCTATTGAGCTAAACTACAGAGCTGCCTTTTCCATTTTAAAGCTTCAATGCATATGTACTTCTAAATACACAAAAAGAAAACCTTTAAAGCTACAATATGAAGACCTATATAAACACTAAGCACACAGTCACATTTTATAGTTTATGGTGTTTTGGAAGGTAATACACACCAGTACCATCTATTGAAATTTTCTTCTATCATCAAACTCTTGTTTTCTACTACTAAATTGTAGGACCTAAGAGAGTTTATTAGTCAGAGTTCTATAGAGGGACAGAACTAAGAGAATGAATATATATTACAAAGGAGATTTATTATATTGATTATACAGTTACGGGTGGGTAGTCCAACCTTGATTGTCTGAATGCTGGAAAGTCTGAGAGTCAAGTAGTTGCTTGGTCCAAGAGGCCAGACATCTCAGCAGCCCCGATCTAATGATGAAGGCCTAGAGGATTCCTAGAGAGCTACATGTTTAAAGTCCACTTAAGGCTTTAAGGCTTAAGAAGATGGGTTCTGATACCAGCAGAGGATGACGGTAGCATGGGCAACAGTGGGGTAGATTCTCTCATCAGTGACTCCATTAGTAGGTAGGCATAAACAAGGAAACTAGAGTAACTTTCCCCTCAGACCTCTTTAGACCTGGGTACAACCAGAAAACACTGCCCTCCCTGGAGAAAAGTCTTCCCTCTTCAGTGACTCCTTTAGAAAATATACTCAGAGACCCACCAAGAGGCATGGCTCTTAAGTTGGTTCCAGTCCAATCAAGTTAACAGCCCAGTTTAACCATCAGAGTTGCCAACACATTCCTGATGATGGAAAAGAAGCATGAACAGGTTTTGTAGTCCCCTGTCTACTTGGCTGGCTCATACTAGAGTTTACCAGTAGCTTAAAACTTGGATAAATGTCCACTGCACAGTTATGTTATTTGGAGTGACCAGGAATGACCAGACTTCCACGATGAACAATCTACACTTTTAATTGCTTTGTTCATAAAACCCATAGTGATTTGAAAACCATATTATTTTCTTCATGTGCCATTATTTAAAATTAGCAAAATTTATTTAACTAGCCTGTTGCAAATCAGAAAAATCATTATTTTAAAGGCAGAGCCTTAGGGCTGAAGAGATGGCTCCATGGTTAAGAGCACTGGCTACTCTTCCAAAGGACCCAGGTTCAGTTTCCAGCACCCATATGGTGGTTAACATCCATCCATAACTCCAGTTCCAGGGAACCCAATGCTCTCTTCTGGTCTCTATGGGTGCTGCATGACATGGTGCACTTACCTACATGCAGCCGATGCATGCATACATATAAAATAAAAATAATAAAATATTTTTTTAAAGCGGAGCCTTAAGAGATCTAGAAGAATTGGAATCTTAAACCCCTTCAACACTAATTCTGAGAAGAACCAGACTTCTCTGAATGTCTATGGAAAGATCTATGATCTTTCCACTCCTAAGATTTCTTGGAGAGAGTAGATGTCCTTCATTTAAAGCCCCACCCATTAGTTGTACACTTCTTGTTATTTTTAATATTTTTGAAAAATTTTAAAATTTAATTTATTTGTCAAGTTATTTGCCTGTATGTATGTAAGTGCACCATGTAATGCCCATGGCGGCCAGAAGAAGGAGTTTGATCCCCTAGAACTGGAGTTACAGACATTTGTTAACTGCTATGTGGGTGTAGGGAACCCAACTCAGGTCCTCTGTAAGAACAGTCAGTGCTCTCAACTGCTGAGCCATCTCTCCAGTCCATATCTTGTTATTTTTGTTTTCTTATTTTACCTATCAACCAATAGTAATCTCTTGTGTTTGCATATTTTATTATAGCTTATAAAGGTATTTATGCACCTTTTATTATTTATATATTTCCAAGGGAGTTATCCTGAAATCACTCAAAAATTTGTTTGTGTACTATTCTTGCTGATAAAACAGATTCCTAGCATTATAGCCAAGTTATAGAAGGCAGTTCTTAAAGCACTGAAGAACATGCTCTTTTCCCCAAAAGCGGAGTCTGATTATAACAATGACTTTGGGATCTTCGCCAAGGGCAGCAACATAAATCTTTTCCATCAGAGTTCACCCTCACAAAATAAATATTAACTAAATAAATTCACTTTAGGCACTTTAATAGAAAAAAGAAAGAGTAGAATTATGACCTCTCTCCCTAGCAACTTTCTTGTCCATGGGAAAAAAAAAAAAGAGTTTGCTCCATGGACTTTGTGCAAGATATTCTTTACTGTCCAATGCAAACTGGAGCAGGAGGTGAATTCAGGAGGAAAATAATAGAGTCTCCACTTCGATAGATTTTTTTCCATTGATGCCCAGAGAGAACTTCATCCCAGGAGAGAAATGGAATAATCAGGTGGAGTGCTTTGAACACATCAGCAGTTTAACGAATGTAAACGAACATAGTCTCAGTCATGAGAGAGAGCGTGAAGGTCACCTGTGATTCACCCACCCTTCTGTCCAGAACTGTACTAACATAGTCCTAAAAACAAGCAGACACTGAATTATGAGCTCAAATCTGGACTGTGAATTTTAGAATTGCTGGAGTGAGATTCTCATTTAGCTCCTTTTTCTACATTTTGAGATAAATGACCAACAATGCATAAATGTAAAGACTTAATTTCATTGAAAAAGAAAAAAATTTTTTTCTGAAAAAAAAGTCCAATCAAAATAGGCTGGAGTTGATCGAGATATTATGTTTTAAGAACAATTACTGGTATTTGGAGATGAGGGAATAACTCCAACGAACGCTATGGCTCCATGCAAACAATAATTCTGTGCATTAAAATCAAATACTTCATGCTGTAGTTTGGGCACATTTTCCTTCCTTTATAAAGAATGATCAATTTTCAGTACCAGCTTTTTTGGGGGTTGACAATTTCTACCAAGTATCCCCTTTTGTGTTGGAAAATTCTTGTTTTCTTGATGTTCAAATGGTCTCAGTATCAAGTCATAAAATTTTAATGCCAAATATGATTTTATTTATCAATGGTCTACTTTTAATTTTTTTGAAAATTGAATATGATAGGGGAGTGTGAGGTAGGTTTATGATTCACAGTAAATTTTTGCTTGGCATTAACACCAGAGTCATGACTCCAGAGACAATTGCATCGAAACAGGTTTAGAGAAGAAAAGGTTATAAAGCCTTCAAGACAGAAGACATAATCCCAGTTTCTGCTGTCATTTATCTTCTTTAATATTATTCAGTTAAAATATTCTATTCATTGCTGTGGCTTTGAATTTTTTAAATGTCAATATATATTTCATCAAAATTAGCTTGCGTAAACAAAAGTACATATGTAGTTTTAAGATGCTAAAACGAAAGCAAGGTCCTGAAGTTTAGGAGGAAGACGTGTGTGTTTGTGTGTGTGTGTGTGTGTGTGTGTGTGTGTGTGTTTCAGATGTCTTGCAATATAAACGACTGTCATTCCGAATATTTTCCCCCCTTCGGTCTCATAGGACACTTATATAATTTCTGCAGTGTTACAATAGAATTACTCCTCCGAGAAATCTCATACTGTGAGAATGTATTCGAGTAATTGAGCCGGCAGATGGTCTTAATATAAGAAATATATTGATACAACAACCACTTACTTTCTTGACCGATGAAGCTGATAAAAGACGGAGTAGAACCGAGGATATAGGAGGGAAACACTCAGACTGCTGAGACGCATGCTGTGGGAATTGGAGTCAACATAACATAGCCTACCTCATTCACTTTGATTAATGTTTTCCTCTGGTGGCATTATTTTATTTTATCGCACAGTTCAAGCCTTTTACTCCACTCGGGTTATTTTTCATTCCTCTTGATATGAAGTACTAAGACCCGTATTCCATTCCTAGAGTGAACAAAGCATCCCTATACCTCTTCTTCACACGTTTACAAGACTTGATTTCTTATTCTTGTGTGTGGTTCATCAGAACCTGTTTCATTTGCTTTCTTACTTCTTTTTCTCTGCAGATCCTTCAATACTTGGTACATAGTAATTATCTAATGGAGGTATGTTAAATAAACCTCTTTATTGATGGACATCCCTCCTTTCTATACCTGTGTTACTTTCTTGATTAGGTATCTCAGCTAAATAACTTCTTTCCTCCCAGAAAAGACTTTATGTTTATGCAATTAGCTATACTCCCTAAAGCAGAAATACCAAAACATAAAGCCTTAGTTACCTTAATTAATTGTTCTTTCACATAGAAATCATTATTTTATCAAGCCCTTCTATTAGGAAAATATAGCCTTTGAACTCAGATATATTTGGAATTAAATTTTGGCTCCAATATACATTGATGGTGTGATCATGAACAAGTTGTCGACCACCTCTGAGGTTCAGGTTCCTTCCTTGCCATGATGTCTGTCTTTCACAATGTTTATACACAGCATTACCAAGTGGGGATCAGCTCAGTTTCTTCAGTACAGGACAGCTCACCGGAAGTCTAATGCCGTTCTTAAGTTTCACTTTGTACACAATGCTCCAAGCCTAATTTTCTAAAGGTAGGTGTTAAAAGTTTCTCACAACTTTCATTCATTTAAACTGAAAATACGCTTCATGAAAATAAACCCTTGCCGTATTCCAAAAGCGCTTCAAAGCATTCAGTTCAAATCCACTAATTAGAACAGTAGATGCTAACAGGAAATGTTAAAATTTGGGATTTACATTGCCCCAGTGCTTTTCCTAACTCTCCTACAATAAATCGGTATTACTGAGCAAGTCCTGAAGGTGAAAAGAATGAGGAGCCTGAGCTGTCTGCTAAGTGGGAAAGCTACATGGCCATATGAATCTTTCTCTCTGCCCGTGTGCATAACCTCACGGTGTCACCAGTTAAAGACCCGCAGGTTACACATCATACATTAGAAGTGATTTCCTTGTAAGTTTCAGAAAGAAATTTTAAGAAACTGCATCATTATGATTTGCTTGACATACTATTTGATTCTTTTTTCTTATTTGCATGTTCATTCTTAAGAAACGTTGTCTACTGCATGATATGGACAGACTGAGATCATTGTAGAGTATATGTTGGTCTTTCCCATTAAGTACTTAGAAGTCCAATGAAAGGAGTGAAGTTTTATAGTAACTAAATACATCTTACAGTATAATTTAAATTCTCTTTCAATTTGACATATAACTTTTAGAAGGAAGACGAGTAACTGAGTCTGGTAGAACTAATGCTTGCTGTACACTGAGGTCCCCAAATTACAGCTTATGTCTTCATTTTTAATTAATGTATTATTTCATTTTATAGTTCTTTTCTTTTAAATTTTTTTGGTAGGTGGGGCAGGGTTGTTGTGCTTCTTTCAGTTTCTTTGATAATGAAACATCAGTTTCTCCAGGCATTAGTGGAGAGATCCCCAAACTAGCACATTGTTAGAGTATTTAAGCATCATTCTCCGGATTGAATGGAGTAAATTCTCATAGACTGAGAATTCACTGGTGCATTGTCTATGTTAGGAGCTATAGAATTCATGAGTGTAGAGGCATAAATAGCTAATACATGCTGAGGGTTTATTGAATTTCTTATCATAAATGGTTATCCCCAAACTACCTCCCTTAAGGAAAGATTCACTTCCTTTATTTCAGTTTTACATGTTATAAAATTGAGAGTCCGAGAAACTGTAATTTTCCAGGACTCTGAAGTGAGTTACAGTGTTCTTTAAAAGAAGGTGGAGACAATCATGTTTCTTCAAGCTCTAAAACCAAAGGTCCATGTCTAAATAACACATTCAGTGTCCTGATTCTGTAACAGAAACAATTCACTTTAAAGGAGGAGCAATCTATTTTGATTCACAGTTCCAGAGGCTTATAAATGGTGCTTGGTTGTACTTGGGGAACTGTAATGAGGCAGGGCACCAACATTAGAAGTACATGGTAAGTCCCAGCACTTTGGAGGCACATGCAAGTAGATCCCAGCACTTGGGAAGTGGAAGCAGGAAGAGTTCAAGGTCATTCTCAACTACACACTAAGTTCAAGGCCAGTCTGGGATATGAGAGGCTTTTGTCTCAAAAAAATAAGCAAGTCCAGGGTAGAGCAAGCTGTTCACCTCCTGGTGTTGAGAAACACAGAGAGAGTACCAGTGTCCACAAATTCCCTTTGAAATAACATCCCCAGTACCTTAAACTCCCATACTTGGCTTCACCTCTTAATTTCTACCACCTTACAATAGTGCCCAACTGAGGATGCAGCCTTTAATATATGTGCCTTGAGGAGACATTCCACACAGTGCTTTATAATCAGATTCTCAATATCTGATGGATACATGTCACCAGGTACCCAGCCCCACTTGTGTAGGTCCAGGACTGTGCTACCAATAACAACTTTGTACAATTACCTTCAACACCTCAATTCTAACAGAAGTCTATCAATGTTCCAGTCCTTGCATTTGGTTCTCAGATCAACTCCCCATGATGTAATTATTGTAATCTCTCTCTAAGAAAGTCAAAGTCCACAGTTTTGTGAATAGCCTAATGTGCCAGAATTGAAATATAGGCACCTCATCTCCAGACCTGTGTTTTTCCTGCCTGATCTAAATTGTAATCATAGATCCAAGCTCTAAAAACTATTATCTAATCAAGTGTTCAGCAAGCTCCTCTCTTCATACCTTTATGAATATGTCCTAAACTCAGATTAAGCAGAAAGAAACTCACCCTTTCTTTGATAACTGGTTGACCTATTTTGGTCCTGTTGGTTCTTCAGTATCCTGTATTATCTCTCTTTCTCTTTCTCAAACATTTACCTGATATTTACAAATCTCCTTTTAGAATTCTGAACTTTGCCTTACATTGATAGCTTCTTTCTTCTTCCCCCTGCTCCCCTTTCCCATTTTTATACACACAGATGAAATAATGTTCTAAATACTCTAATTTTTGTTGCAGATTAATATTTTCTAGAATTACCTCTGCGATATTTGCAAAAAGATTTTTTCAGCGATTGTTATGTCTGTCATAATAATAAAGATATTATTTTTAAGACTTGTTAAAAGCATCTTAATATAGCATTGAACATTAAAGAAATAAATGGTGTGGGGTGTGTGTGAGTGTTGAGACAGAGAGTAGCCTAGGCTAACCCCAAATACTTGATCCTTTTGCCCCAGCCTCCCAAGTGCTGGTATTAAAGTCCTGAACCATCATTCCTAGAACTACAGTAAATGTTTTGGGACAAAGGAAAAAAGATATTTATTCATAATAGCTACTTCTTTATTCAAAATTATTTTGACTCTAGAATATGCAGAATGCAGTCTTAAAAAGTTATGGTTCACACCTCTTAGTGAATAGCAGATGTTGACAATGAATTTTAATCTCTCTGCTTTATGTTTATTACAGATATATTTTAATCACAGTAGAAAAATGAAAGTAATACATAGTGAGTTCTTGAAAGCTTTGAAAGAAGGCCCTTTTTCTAGAATGTGAAGGAAAGTTCAAGCAAGTTTTTCGTTGTGACAACACTGCCACCTAGTGTTTGTGTGGAGCTGCAAAAGAAAAATTTAAAAATTTTGGCTCCCCATCCTAAACCTCTATTCATTCAAAGGTTAAAATTAGACAATTTAATCATCAGTACAACTGAATACATGATTAGCTTTGGTTAAAAATATAAAGTAAGTATATATAATTCCTACAATAACTTTAGTTTTATAAATTATAACTTAGTTATCCTAGTGTTCAAGAAAAAGATTGATTTGAAATAGAACACAATTGCATCTTTATCATTATTGTTTATTCAAAACATGAACATTATTAACTTAATCTAGACTATTTAAATTTATCTTTATTTGGTGTAACACTGGATATTAGATCTTTGTGAATTTAAAAATATTTTAAGTTGTACTTTTACAAAATACACATTATTGTGTTCAATTTTCAAGATACGCTGTCACAGAATAGTGCTTAATAAATACCCAGAGTGATAGGAAGTCCTGTGGATGAATGTCTGGACATTTAAAAGACTAGGAATTATTTGTTTCATTATGTTGATTAAATTCTAAATTTTTACTTATATTAATAAGTCAAAGGAAAATGTTATACTTCATTATATTTTTTTAAATTGTCTGACATAGAGATTAAGATGATGATGCATATGTTCTGTGTTTAGAGAATTCATAGAGTATGTTTTGTATCACCAGATCTTTCTAAAGTAATTATAAAACAGTCACAAGCAACAGATACTGTCTCTACCTGGCATTTAAAGTGTGTTCATGCATTTAGCATTTGCTCAAATGGCAACTACTTCAGCTTAATTTTAAATGGTTTAAATTTTGATTCCCAAGCATTTCAAATTATTCTCTAAAGCATCGCAGTTCTCCCTTCCTCTCTCTGTTTATGGAACTAGTTCTGTAGCTTCTGTGGTCCAGAGAATGCTAATTATTTTTCTTTGAGAGTTCCCAATTCCGTTGAGCATGCATTGCCCTGTGTCTGGAGAAAGGACAGTAGCTGTGGATGCCAGATTCCAATTTCTTCCTTTCTGCATGTACTATATGCCCAGCAAGCGCTGGCCTGCATTTCCAAACACTGCATAATGGAGGGCTGCTTTGTTATTTCATTGGTCATCTAACTCATTACCAAAATTGATTAGTTAACAAATGGGATTTTATTTTATCTTTATGTACAGACACTTTACAAACTCAACTTCTTTTGACATAATTTGTTGCTAGCACTTTGCCTAGTTTCTGATAAAAAAACTGAAGTACACAGATCATATTTCATGAGATGTGTGTGGTAGGTACTATTAATGAACTAACTTAATATTACCACCTTCACTTATGCTGCTTACCTTTCTGGCATAATTATGCAAGGTGGAATAAGTGCTTCCTCCAATGCATTGGCCTCTCTATAAGGCATTCATCAGCTTCTGCTTCTGTCTTTCCTTTTTCTTCATCTTTTTATGCTAATATAATCTTGATGTCCATAACTTTACCAGCCATTCCATCCCTGTTACAGAAAACTGGAAACATTTAGGAATGCTTGTCCTGGTATCATTCAGATAGTAAATTCATCAACCACCAAAGAAAACAACACACATCACTATCCAGTGCACTTTGTAGTACTTGCATCTGAGAACCATCTCAAGGGGCCTGCTCATTTCTGGAAATGCCAGTTACAGGAGTTAAACCTCTTGTCTAGGCACTGTGGCATGTATAAGTCTCAGGAAAGAAATCAATGACTGGTCTGTACTATTTAGCACAGCCATCATGGATGTATATGAGCCCCAAGACTTTCTAAATCAACAATGGTATGAGTGGTCATTTCATTGTATATCACAATCTATACTTGGTTTACAATTGATGCAGGACACAGCCACTGCACAAATATAACTTTCAGCACTATGGGAAAAATAAGTAGTTCACATGACAAAATATCTGGTATATGTCACATAGGTAAGCAGGCAATATTTGTTTGAAAGTATGTTTGTAGGAGGTTAGGAGGTTGCTCAGCAGACAAAGTGCTTACTGTGCAAGTGTGACGACTGGCGTCCGGATCTACCAGAATCCATGTAGATGCTGGAGGGCCATGGGAGCCCACCTGTAATCTCAGCATATCAAATGTCAACAGAGAGGGTCGCTGAAACAAGCTGGCTACCAAGACTAGCCAAAACTGTGAGCTCCAGGTTCAGCAAAAGACCTCAGTATATACAGTAGAGAGCAATAGAGAAAGACACTTCATATCAATCTCAGGCCTCCATGTGCATACACACACACACACACACACACACACACACACACAAACACACACATGCACCCAGTCATTCACAACACCTACATTCATGTAAACCTGCATGTACACCAGCATACCACCTACACATATAGACACATAAAGCAAAACAAAACTGATGAAACAGAATAAAAAGGTAATGGAATGCTTATAAATGTGGGCTTTGATAACTATAAAGAAACTTAATAGAAAGAATAAAGCATTTATGGTTAGAGAAAACCCAGACGGGGAACAGAAAACAATGCAATATGTTTTGTTAAGCTCAAATAGAAAAATTGGACTCTTCCAAGTCTTGTACTTCATTGCTTGTCCTAGGAAAGGGTTTGATTTTTTTTTTTGGTTGGGGGATACAATGAGCAATAGAAGAGTGGAATGATTAGAGAGAGATATAATATTAGATAGTCTGGATGTACAAAACACAAAGGGCCAAACACGGGAAAATATTCAGGACAAAGGACATGGAGAATAAAGTCTAGCTTAAAACTTAATATAAAATTGCGAATCTGAACCAACAAAATATATACAAAAGCAAGCCTGTGATCTAACTCCAGGAGCTAGCATATTTTTGACAAGGAACATCAAGTGTTGGAAGGGATGGTCTATTGGTGGGGTGCACTTGTTTCTTTGGTCCCTTAGAATTTGAACATGCACCTTAGTGGGCAGCAGCATCTGGTTATGTATTTTTAGATTGCTATTAGTGTTGCTAAATCTCTAAGTATGTATATACATATGATGTTCATCTTTTTCTTTCAGTAAATGTTCTTTAAGTGGAATTGTAGTCACAGGAATTCTGAAGGTCATCAGGATACAAATATTTGTCACATTCTACTCTTACCACTTCTGCATTTGATCAGATACTGGTAACTACCAGACTATAAATAAAAATAAAGGATACTGATGTTTACAAGGCCTGGTGCAAAGCATGGTGAGAAATTTAATTACACAATTAGCAGAGAAAGTTCTCGTTATTGGGGAAAGATAAAGAACAGTACTTACTGCAATTTGTCATCATCTGCTTTAGATAAGTCATCATCTCCAGAAAGCAGGCGAAGAAGGCCATCATTCCACATCACTCCTATGTTCCATTACTTATCATTCTTGTTACACATACAAGTTCATTATCCTCATTTGACTATGATACATTGCATATCTATATCAAACTGTCAAAATGCGCTTCATGGGACTAGAGATGGCTCAGCAGTTAAGAACACTGACTTGCTCTTGCAGAGGACCTGGGTTGGAATCCCAGCACCCACAGAGCAGCTAACAACTGTCTGTAACTCCAGTTCCAGGGGATCCGATGACCTCTTCTGTCCTCTGTGGGCATTGCATGACATGGATGCACTTACATACATGTGCATAACATATACATACACTTAAAATAAAAATAATAAGTTTAAGAAAATTTAAATATTAAAAAATGTGCTTCATAACGATGCACAAGGACTGGAGAGTTGGCTCAGTGTTTAAGAGCACTTGCTGTTCTTCCATAGGACCTAAGTTCAGTGCCCAGTACTCGTGCTGGGCTGTTCACAACCTCCTATGACTCCAGTTGCAAGAGATCTGGAACCCTTTTCTGGCTTCTGTGAGTATCCACACACATGTGGCAGACACAAGCACTTCCTCTATGGTACACACATAAGTAAAACTAAAAATAAAACTTTAAAAAAGATGTACAAATAATATGCACAACCTAATAAAAATATTTATATGTAGTTTATAAACAACTCTTAGCAAAAACTTTTAAGTAACAAAGAAATGTCACCTAGTGTCAAATATGTCTGGCTTTTCACTTTGTGCAGATTCATTGTATCTGAACTTGAACATGTCTATTGTTAATCCACTGCTAATATGATTCTTATTTTAAATGATATTTCTGCTACATTTAGTGAGAACACTTCTTGTGTATGTCCTATAGCCTAAAGATGTGTGTATGAGTGTGTGTGTGTGTGTGTGTGTGTGTGTGTATGTCTGTGTGTCTGTGTGTATGTGACACATGCGGGTTGGGGGGAGAATATATGTCCCTGCATCAAAACAGATGTGGGACTGTGTCTAGGCACACTGAGAATGGGTGAACAGAGAATTACACGTTATTACATTTTTATTCTAAATTACATATTACTACATTTTATTCTAAAATATAATTTAGAAGAGACACAATGAAGTTGGAAATGGACAATTAGATTTAGAGAGAGAAAACTGAGAACATAAAAAATGTAACACCTGCCCTTAATCCCAGCACTTGGGAGGCAGAAGCAGGTGGATCTCGGTGAGTTCAAGGCCAGCCTGGTCTGCATAGCAAGTTCCAAACCAGCTGGGGCTACAGGGAGACCCTGACTCAAAAAGATCAAAATGACTAAAAAAATGAAAAATTAAAAGAACAAACAATTAATTATATAAATCACATAGTGTTTGTTTTCTTTTGAAGTAGCTTAAATATATGCCAGGTCTCAATAAACTTAAAATTTCATATATTTTGATTGGTCTTAGACCCTCTTCTTACCTATACAGAACAGAACAGTTGTCCTCATGTGGCCATCTGGAGGACCCTTCTCTTGTTCTGTTTACTTGGGCAAAATTATCTTCCTGTCCCTGAGACTTCTGCTCAGAGTCTGCACAGAAATATCACTCTATGAACATCAGCCCCATTTACATCCTCATTGAAATGCATCTCTGCTTAAAGCAAATTAGATTTTTGAGGCATGGTTTGTCCCGTTTGCTGCCCCCACATTCCTAACTCTAGTAAACCCCATTATTCACGAAGAAGGCAAAAGTTAGGGACACAAAATGTTCCTAGTTTGGGGATTGGGTAGTGGGATGGGACACTTTAAAGCACTTTTTCTTAGATCTTCTTCATTTATCTTCCCTCATTTAAGTATTTCTCTTAAGGGTTTAATCTTTCAGAACATATTTTTAAAACAGAAAAGCAATGATGTATGAGCTAGATGTATGGAAAGTTAGAATATGACATTTTCCTGCGGCATTAATTTCCTGCTTTCACATTTACTTTTTAATTATTTTATTTATTTATTTCATTTTTTTTTAGACAAGGTCTCCTTCTAACCCCAGCTGGCCTGGAACTCACTATGTAGACCAACCTGGCCTGGATCTCATGCAGGTCTGCCTGCCTCTGCCTCTTGACTGCCGGGATTTGTGTGTAACACCAAGCCTGGTGCCTGGTTTGCATCCCTTTTAAATACATAGCCTTATTATGTGAATGTGACAAAATGATTCTCATAATCACCATTTTCTCCTAGGGGGCTGGGAAAGAGAGATTAGTTGACACCAGCTACATACAGGGGTGCGACTGTTAAAAGTACTGGTTTATAATGCAAAACAGTGTTGCCATTCCTCAGCAACAACAAAAAGCTGGGGAAGGCTCAGTGGTTAAATTACTTGCCATGCAAGAGTTCAGATCCCCAGAAGCCACATAAAGCTGGGCACAGCAGCAGAGATCTATAATCCAAGGATTCCTACAGTGAGAGAGGAGGTAGAAACAAGAGAGCCCTCAGAAGCTTGCAGACCAGCTCGCATGCTCTAAGCAGCAGTGAACTACGACCTTGTTTCAAATAAGGTGGAGGGTAAGGACCTAAAACCACGAATGTCCTCTGACATCCACACGCACACTGTGACATGTGAGTGCCCACATTCCAACATTCTAACACACACATGGATACATACAAATAAGGTCACACACACACACACACACACACACACAATATGGTCCATCAACCCCAGTATTGGTATATACCCTAAGTAAGCAAAAATCAATGCATTTTAACAGACACTTGATTTCCAGTGCTTAGTGCAGCACTAATCACAGAAGTGAAGAAACAGCATCACAATTGATGAATGAAGTCTGTGTGTGTCCGTGTGTCTGTGTGTGTGTCTGTGTATGTCTGTGTCTGTGTGTTTGTGTAAATCGATTATGTAGCCACAAAAGTAATGGAGTCATCCTTTGTGGCAATGTGGAAAAACATTTACCAGAGTAAAAACAAGCCAGGATCGGAAATGCAATTGCCACATCTCATTCACAGATTGAGCGCAGAACAGTTGGTTTCATGAAAACTTAGCACAAAAGAGCGATTATTAAAGGCTGGGGAAAGTATGATGTGAGGATTGAGGAGAAGTTGCTAAACAGCTGTAATGTTAAAGTTAGGTGGGGGCAGTAAGCTCTAGTGTTCTATGGCACAGAATGGTTGTGAAGGCCAAGCTCTGGGGTTAGGAACAGAGGTTGTCAAAGAGCCAGGAGATTAAAGAAGATTTGCAGAGCAGTTGTCACATGAGACTTTTTTTTTTTATTTTTCAGGGTCAGGGCACACGGACAACAGGCAAGCACGTGTGTCCTTGACACCAAGGACCTCTTACAGGAAATCACACAAATGTGGCTTATTGTCAAAACTAGTTTTGTAGCAAATCACATCACTGTTCGCTTTTGGGGTCCTTGGACATTTCGTGTCAGCCATTTTGTGCTGATTCATAGCCCTCCTGGTGTCCAGTGTTAGCCATCTTGGTCCATGCAGGGAATTCACTATCAATGCCATACTATCTAAACAGAAACAGGCCCTAATGGACTTCATTCCTTTGAACAGAAAAACTATTTATCTACAATGTGCTTACCATACCACTAGAATTAGGTACAAGAGAGTATTTTAAATGTATTCATTATAAAGGTCCAAGTTTAAGGATACATACACTGTTTAACATTACCTGATGACTATCAATGCATAAATGAATCAAAACATCATGTTTCATAAGTGGCTATAATTATTATGTCTACCAAAAATTAAAAATAAAAGAGTAGAAACCAACAACAGCAAAAGCTGATTCTTTGTAAAAAGAAAAAGAGTTGAGATGAAGAACTTTGTTGGAGGGTTTTGGGTAGAAGGGCACTATGACAAAACCGATTCGTTTGAGAAAGGGTTGAGCTGAAGCAAGGGTGTCCTTGTTTCTCAAGAGGAGGCACCTGAGACCTTCCAAATGAGAGGGTGATGTCACATAAGCAGAAACAAATGCTAGGCTTCTGTGTGCAATTAGGATCCAGAGCCAGTAGGAGGCGCTGTTAAGCTGGATCATGGAAGGGTTGTGTAACTGGAAGATGGAGACATTGCTAATGATTTATATTAACTGTGAGGACTTTGTGAAAAGCAGGCTTAATGAGGGAGTTCTGAGCTAATTTTAGGCATATGGAGAAATTGGAAACACCTGTTGCCAATTTCGGTGGCGATGAAAACTGGCATCTGCTGTACATAGAGTGAGCACAGGGAGAATTCAGTGGAATATATATA
>NW_008360321.1:2998956-3026950 GCF_000622305.1 Nannospalax galili
CATATTTGGAAAAAGATAACATTTAAAATCATCAGTTTCAGATAATCTCCACTATACTGAGTATAGATGGAGAAAATTTCCCCACATTGATCCCTGCCTTAACCCAGAAATAAGAACTCAGTGAGATGAGGGAGATCAGAATAATTTAAGTATTCCAGAGGGAGTGAAGCCTGCACGCATGTCTAGTCGGGCTTCCGTGGAAAGACAACAGTGTTGCTTATTTGATAAAGTAATTTCATTTTATGAGGATAAGAGAAACTTTGCCCCAAAGAAAATTTTGTGCCTGACAGTGTTCTTTGTTTAATTCAGTGAGAGAAAATAAAAAGAGGTAATGTAGAACATTTATTTCACTTTGCCTCAAACACTACTTTTTAAAAAAACGTTCTGGTGGTCTAAAATTCTTGAAAACTTCAATTGGGAAGTATTAGTTTTGAGATGAAAGGCATTATTCTTTATGCATATCGAGGGTGTATCTTGAAACAATCAGATTACATCAAGTGACACAAATCCATCAGGGTTCAACATCTACCGAGGTTGTTTTTTCTCCTGGAAATATTTTAGCAATATTACAATCACACATATAGAATTTTACTGATGAGACACATAGGAAATGAGGACACTTTATGTTTGATGATTATTTCTCAAGGGTGTGGTGACATGCTGTAGTTTGCCGTCCTACCATATAAACACTTCAAAAAAATGGCTATGAACAAGTAAAATATTGTTTTGTGCTCTGGCTGCCATTAAATGGTTGACAGATTTGGGAATGGGATGTAACAAGATGTCCATAGTTATCCAACACAAGTTTTTCCTCATCTATGAAATATAAAATCAGTCACACTGTGAAGGCTTATCAGACTGTGTCCTCGGTGAAACAAACTGGTAAGTGAAATACCTGAGCTGCCCATTACTATAATTGGGTCAGGTTTGCAACATGCATTAATAAAAGTTAGGTCATTTTGTAAAACATGACACCACTGTGCTTTTAGAAAAAGAGAATAAAGTATATTTGTTTGAAAATTATTTCTTCTAGCTCTGGATCATTTGTCATGGTGCAAGGAGATAACCTACTAATGTGTTAAGGGCAACTTGTACCTTCCTCCCTGAGATCTCACTTTAAGTAGGAGTTGAAAATGACAAAATGAGATTCCATTTGGAGAAAAAGCAAACCTGCATACTTGGCATGTAGACAGTTGAGAAGAAGAAGAAAATGCAGAAATCAATACCGTAAAACAACTTTGTAACTGGAAGGTGCACAGTTTATGGGACGATACTGCAGTCAGTTGGGTGTATTGTATTGAAACTGAAAGGGCCAGTATTATTTAGAGATGCAGATATGGAGCCATCAGTCTGTGGACCGGAATGTGGTAAGCTCCCCTCTAATGACAGTGAAGCTCCATTCACAGACTCCCATTTGCCTATAGACAGCTCATTTTGAAAACAATGTAGACAAATTGGTTAGCAGTCAGACGAGATGAGATGCCATGATTAAGAGCATGGTGAGGAGGCCTCCCAGAAGCGTCAGGCAATCAGGGGCAAATGCGAAAATGTGACTAAGCAAGAGCACAGTGTGAATGTCACTGCTGTAAATGAATTAAGGTGAAAAAGATCAGTGACTGGAAGTGGGATCTGTCCAATGATATCACAAAAGTTATTTATTTTTCTTCTCAACGGTCATGCCGTTATGAATTTGTCTTACCGGAGCAATTGCACGACATGCGGAGTTTGATTTAATTGCAACTTTTCCTGCAGAAAACACACTCTACTTCCAACAGTGTTCCTGAGGAGGAATGCTATTAGTCATTCTAAGATCTTTAAAACCTTCCCAAGAGATGAACGACAGTGCTGAGTACATTTCACAATCAAGAATGTGAAAATAATAACATATTATCACTTTACATATGCTCCAAATATTTGACACAGAAGAAAAATCCATACCTGTGTTAAAGATTCTGTTAGACTGATCAACTGATTAGAACTTTATGATTGTAAAAGCGTTGGAAAGTTGGTGATCCAGAGCCACATTACCTTGATCTTTTTTTAGCCCACTTAATAGCTAGTCATTGCCACCTTTACGTCTGACCTAATACCCTTGTGACCATCAAGTGAAATTCTTTGGGTGTATTAATAGACCACTAGCTTCCACCAACTCCAAAGCTAAAAATGTCATCAGACACCATCTAAAATCTAAACAGAGATTTCTCTACTTGGCAGGGGCTGCCTAATTTTCACTTCAGGCAATATGTTTAGAAACTGCCTTGATTTATGGCATTCTGTTGTTCTATAATTATTCTTGACAACAACAGAATACTGTTAACCATGTTTGCACATGGTATTTTGGGTAAGTTGAATCCTTATTCCTATACTGTGGTCATTCATGTCTGGCTCCAGGGTAAACTATTTTTTTATTCCTGCTGTCTATCTCATGTGGTCTCAGAAGGTCTTAGTGTATATAAGAAGTGGGGCGTTTAGTGGGTTGATGGCTCCACTCATCCTATTTCCATGAGTTTTCATCATGCTGTGATTTTTCAGTCATGTCACTACCTTTGAGTAACCTATGCTCCTGCAAATAACCCCTCACCCATGATGCTATATGTAGCTCCAGTAAACTCATTGGATCACCAAACTTGCTATTCACATATACATACATACTAACTCACTTAATTCTCACCTACTTATACACTGTTTAATAGATTATGGCTCAAGTGCTGCTTCCACAGCAAGAATTGCTCACTTCTAAATTGTGCTGTGGCTCCATGAATTTATTCTCCTCACGTGGAGGACCACATCCTCTCCTTTCCTCATTCACACAAATAGCTAAGTCCCTACCTTGTTATCATGGATGGTTCCTATGCCCCACTCTTTGGTGTTGGGCTCACATCACACAGAGCTAGCAAGTACAAGATTAGAGCATCACTCAGATTTAAAGAATTCTCCTAGTGTGTCTGAAACTAGCCTGAGTCAAACAGTCATCATTTTGTTTTGAGCAATTAAGAGATAACATTGTTAGGTTCGATTTATACACAAATAAAATAATTCCGCAGCAAGTTTCACTAATGAGATAAAAACTTTGGTGTGAGAAGTAGTTTCACATACTGACTCCAGAGTTTCAAGAAATTACTCAACCTTCATTGCACAAATGTTCTCAATCTAATTTGAGGATGGCGAATGATTATAAACATTTCAGTTAACATTTTTTGGAATAATGATGTCAAAGTGTTGCAGTGTAGCTATTTCTTCTGTACCTAAAATGACCATCACAATTATCCTAATAAAATGAACCAAATAATACAGTGGCAGCCAGGTCCAGGGTTAGGGTAATGGCACTGATATCTTCCTGCCTAAGACATGATGGTCAACGGACCCACACCTGAGATTCCACCCTCATTATATTCTGTCATCCAGCTTCTGTGATCTTGGATGATGCTAAAGTATATAGGTCATGTAAAGCAGACTGGATTTGTGGCTTCAGTGATGCAGTGATGCAGTGTCCATGGGTGATGACCCATGATGGAGTGAGACTTTTCAGTAATGTAACTACTTTTGTATGTTTTCACCCATGCTCCTGTAAATAATCCCAATAAAGTTTTTGGATCACCAGACTGGCTGAGGATGGAATAATGCATTTGGCCTGTTAATACTCTACACAATTATGAATAGACATTTCTTAATCTCTTCCCAAGAAAAGTAACACGAACCCATCGTATTCTGGTGCCATAGAAATAGATTCAGTTAGAATAACAAGGGCATAGGATTGGTGCCTATGCACCAATGCAACTGTGCATTAAGGATTCAAAGAACAGAAGAACACTTAGAGAAGATGAGAAAACAACAATGTACAGATTCGGAGCTACACTGGTGTGGAGTCTAGAAATGAGAAGAATATGAAAAACAGGCTTGACAGGTCACCAAGATACAGATGTCTGAAGCCTTGAAAGAGTTGGAGACATGCTCCTGAACAAGTTGTCATTATTGTCATCACTTGAAACGAGCAATCTGATTTTCATGAGATGAATATTTCCACTCTCTTGTGTGACCTCACCATCATCAATAATGGACTCCCTTTGGGTGAAATCTATCCATCAGACTGGCAGTTGCTTACAGATAGTTTGAGATCCATGTCACAAATTTGTTTATGTGTCTTCTAATTCCCAGTGTTCAAGATAACTCAAGAAGAGAGGTTAAGCAGAAATGTATAAAGATAATGTGGAAAAAATGGAGTTATGGGTCTGGAGAGGTGGCTCAGTGGTTAAGAGCACTGGCTGCTCTTTCAGAGGATCTGGGTTTGAATCCCAGCACCCACATGGTGGCTTACTCCAATTATAAGGGATCTGACACCTTCTGACTTCCATGTACATTGCACAGGATGGGTAGTTACACATATATAGGCAATATACTCATACATATAAAATAAATAATTTTAAAAATATTTTATTTATTATTTTTATTTTATGTGTATGTGTATATTGTCTGCATGTAGGTAAGTACACCTGTGTCATGCAATGCCCATGGAGGACAGAAGAGGCTGTCAGATCCCCCGGAACTGGAGTTACGGACAGCTGTTTGCTGCCAAGTGGGTGCTGGGATTCGAACCCGTGTCTTCTGCAAGAACAGCCAGTGTTCTTAACCACTGATCTATCTCTCCAGCCCCCAAATAAATAAAATTTTAGAAAGTGGAGTTAGGCCAGACTGATGCACTCCTTCAGGCAAATATAATTGTATAATGATTTCTTTTGTTCTTCATGAATTTTCTTGCTTCATCATTCCTTGAGTTCTTTCTTAAACAAATATACACATAAATCTTTTCATTTTATATCTCCACCTGGCTTCCTCCCACTTCTCTACTGCTCTTTAGGAAAAAAACGTACTTGCAAAGGTGTAGAGCTTTTTTCTTTTTTGATTCCCCTCTTGTCCCACTTCCTGCTAGACTTCACTCTCCGACACACCAGTGGTATTGTTCTTAGTGAGACCAGGAGTGCCTCTGCACACTTAAATCTATTTGACAATGCTTTTTTGAATGGAAAGTCTGTCACATTAAAAAAGTTTATTATTATTGTGTGCATTCATGATGTGTGTAAGGGTGTGTGTGTGAGACATGCTATGGCTCTTGTGTGGAGGCTGAATGATAACTATGAAAAGACTGTTCTTTTCTTCTACATTTTATGAGTTCAGGGGATCAACCTCAGATCATCAAGCCTACCCAGCAAGTGTTTATACCATTGACCCTAGTGGGTTTTTGAAATGGGATTTCATATATCTCTTGTGAACCTCAAAGTATCAAGTATTCCTCAAACTCGAACTATGCAGCCAAGAGTTACTGATCCTGGTTCTTACACTTCCCCAGTGCTGAGATTATAGGTTGTGACATCGCACCAAGCTTTACGTGGTGTTGTGAATCAAGTCTAGGACTTCATACATGATAAGCTGCACCACCGGACTTACATCACAACCTCACCACTGAGCAATTCTTCATGCTTGTCTTACTGGTTCCATCAAGAATATTTCTAAAAGACGATCACCCTGTCGTCCATGAAATACTCTTCCGATGAGACTTATGGTGGTTTGAATGAGGCTGTCTCCCATAGGCTCCAAATTTTTGGACATTTTGTCCCCAGTTGGTGCTAGTTTGGGAAGTCTTAGAAGGTGTGGCCTTCCTGGAGAAAGCGCTTCACTGGGAGCAGGCCTAGAGGGTTCTTAAGCCTGACTGGATTTGCAGCCCTTCCACTTCCTGTGCCTGCTTTAAGATGTGAGCCTCTGCTCTCTGCTCCTACTCCTGCCACCTCCTGTCACCATGCCTCCCTGCCTTGATGAACTCTAATTTTCCTGGAACCATAAGCTTAAAAAAACTCTTCCTTTTATAAGTTGACTTGGTCACAGTGTTTTGTCACAGCAACAGAAAAGTAACTAAGACAGGATTCTAGGATACCCAATCATTATTTTTCTCCATCTCTATAGATTACTGTTTCCTTTTTGTTTTAATTATCTAATTGGTATTTTTAATTTGCTTCATATTTGGTCTTCTTCATGTCCTTATCTGCATTCTTCTGTGGTTTCATGTGTTCTATTCCTTAATGACACAGTTTTCTAACTCTAGCACAAACCTTCAGACCTCACTTCTTCCCTGACAATTCTTCCTGGATGCCTAATGGAGATTTAAAGCCTCTGTTTGAAATGAAGTACTGACCTCTCTACCCCAACCATTTCTTTTAGTTTTCTCCTCAGCAAATGTAATTCTATTTGTCCAGTTGTTCTAACAAAATATTTTAATTTTCATTTCTGTCTTTCTACTGGGTACCATATCTTTATCCATCTGTAGATTCTCTTAGCACTGCCTTCAGCCAAGTGATTTCAGGCTGATTTGAAGCTTCTGTTGGATGTTATTTTCTCTGTACACTGAAATGCTATGTTGATAGCATCGGCATTACGCTCTTTGACTATTTTCCGTTTATCTGTAATCATGAATATACTTCATATGCTGTGTTTTTCTCTCCAAAATGTATCACACGTGGGCTCCTTGATGTATTTTCCTTGTCTGATTTTCTGCCACTCTTTTTCATACCACTCCCCCTATGCAGTTATACCAGGAGGCTAAAAACTTAATAAAGACTGGAGAGATTTCTCAGTGGTTAAAAGCATTGGTTGCTTTTGTAATGGAACCGGCTTTGGTGCTCAATACCCACATGGCAGCTTACATCCTGAACTCCAGTTTCAGAAGATCCAGTGCCCTCTTCTGACCTCCTCAAGAATTGCATACACATGTGGTGCACTCACATGCATGTAGAAAAAACACACACATAAATAAATAATAAATAGAACAAATTAACGAAAGAAGAAAAAGGAGACTTAATAAGCTTATAATGAATAAATGAATGAATGGCCCATTCTGTTCCAATCATTAAGGATAAGTTTAAAGTTAATTGATTTGGGGAAAGACTGACCTATATGCCTTATGAACCCTTCATGTAGAAAATTAAGATTTCGTATTTAGTATTGGGCATATATTTTCTGACAAAATAAAAGAAAGTAAATTTTATTTTAAAAATTATCATGGAAGTGTTTTAATGCACCTGTCATAATAATTAGAAATAACTAAAAATAAGCCTCAGGGATATAAAATACATAAGCCTATAACAAGCATTGACGAGTGCTACCAGATTAGAAAGAGCTACACATTTCTATGCAAAGTAAATAACTGGTAAATTCTTTGCCCTTCATGAATGATATAATCTATTTTATTTTTAAAATTTTATTTGTTATTTTTTATTTTATATGTATGAGTGTATTACCTGCATGTAGGTAGGTGCACCTGTGTCATGCAACGCCCACCGAGGACAGAAGAGGACTTTGAACCCCTGGAAGGAACTGGAGTTATGGACAGTTGTTAGCCTCCATGTGGGTGCTGGGAATCAAACCCAGGTCCTCTGCAAAAGCAGTCAGGGTTCTTAACCAACGAGTCATCTCTCCAGCCCAATAAAGCTATCTAACTAGACATCACAGCTTCAGAAAAACAGTAATGCTGTACATCCATTCTTTTAAAAATTCCCCACAACAAATCTTGTGGGTGCTGGGAATTGAACCTGGGTCCTCCTCAGTAATGTATCACACTGCACCTGACACTTCGTACTTGTACTGTTTTTCATTCACATCACAACTTTATGAAATAAATAATTCTCATGTATAAAAACCCCACAATGTTTATAGCCTTATTAGATTTGCTGAGGAACAGAGAACTAATGAATGAGATAAAAAGGGATAGAAAAGGAAGAAGAGAAAGAGGAGAGATCTGAAGACTGCTCATCTGGGACTGAAACACAGAGCTTTACAGCTTTGGCTCTGAATCACATCAGAAGGAAAACAGGAAGACATCTCCAGCCTGGGACAGTATAGCTTTCCTATGCCCAATAGGAAGCCAAAGAGAAGCAGCTTGTGAAAGAAATAGTGGAGAAGCAACCTGATGGAGAGCAGGCTGATCTACACACCTCTCACCAGAGCTCGCACTCGCTATAAAGATACCATTGGCATTGGCATGGGTTTCAAAACAAGTTATTGACTTCATGTCATGTTGTCATAAACCATCACCTCAACTTCTGTCATCAGAAGACATTCAAAGGTTACTTCTTACTTCAAGATTGCAATCAGAATTCATTTGAGGTTGAGATTTGAATCAGTATCTGTTAGGAAACAAAAGAAAGGTCTCACAGGGCTTTGCCTCAAATATAGTCATAAGTATCTGTTTTGTCTGTATTCTCTCCTTTAAAAACTAGAGAGCTTCCTTTAGATCCCAGAGGTTTGTTGTCCTTTTAGAAAAAGAGACATTACAAACTTGACACTTTGTGGATAAAGGTCTGAAATGGTATAAAATACCTTGACTCTGTGGATTAAGGTTGGAAAAAAAGTAAATTACTTTACAAATAGTCCTCACACTCAGAAGTACCTGGGTGACATGTTTAGTTTGTGTCTATGATGTTGAAGGTCTGAGTTTACCAATTTAGAAAGATCAAAAGTTGATTTTAGCTGAATTTTAAAACTCACAATAACAAGGAAAGTACCTGCATTTACACAAGGTTTTCTCTGTCAGTTATTTCATACTGATTTTCTTATTCTCTCCATAATCCTATGGTGTGTTCATAAATATCCTCAATCTAGTTCTGCTGACAAGGAAATAATCAAAGAGAGAAACTAAGTCATTTCTCCAAGGTAACAAAAATGTACATGTGTCAAAGACAATCTTTAAGGCAAAACTTTAGTTCTGCAGCCCATGTTGTTAATCTCTGTGCTTTACTTTCTCTTACAGATGATTTTTCAAATACATCTTTCCAAAAACGTTTTCCTTAGAATCATGAAGTGGCTTGGGAGACAGCTTAATGAGTGTCTATATTCTAATCACTGATAAAATTAGACTCCAAGGGCTACATATGCATTTCCCACTTTGCTAAGGAAAAGAATTCCCTTCAGCTTCTGAGGAACAGAGATGCTTTTTCGGGAATGATTACAGGAGTATAGGATAGTTTCTACTTGAGGATTATATTGATTTAGTGTGAACCTCCAACACTCTTGGAAGACATGGTCGCCCCATTTGAATACTGTCTGTCTCACTGATTTTGAATTCATGAGTTTCATTATACTCCCTTACAAACCGGTTCAGACTGATGTTCAGCAACCCTATTTTTACCTTATTTCTCCTTCTAGCCACTGGTGGGAGTGTCCTTTGTGTGGTTCTGTTGCTGCGGAGGGAAGGTGGGGTTCTGCCCACCTGTGCTGATGTCCTTAGGAGGCTACCCAGAGACTCTGCTGTCACCACTGCCTCAGGCTGGCAGTCACATAATAATAGGCAGTGCTGGTAAAGGACCCACAAAAACGCTCCAATTCTCCTGTCAACTGTGCCTGAATTTCTTTTTTAAAACAGAAATCTCTGACAGATCTCACCATGGACCTCTGATTAGCCAGATGACATGTAGATAAGGTTTCAGCATCTACTACAGGGAATGAAACTGCCGGGTCTGTCACCAATCCTCTTTTTGTGCAGCAACTTCTTCATCCTGATGTGTCAAGAGGGCAAATCTCTAACAAAGGAACTGCAGAGAGAGCAATTGCTGAGCTCACCACATGGCAGAAGAGACAGAGTGGAGAACAGATGTGACAAGGACAACAAGCTGAACTGCAGCTGTGGCCAAAAACACTGCATGGCCCATGAAGGCTTCACAGAAGCTCAGTGCCTTAGGCAGGAAGCCCCATCCCACACTAGGTCTCCAGGATTCTCTGACCTAACCCCTCCTTTCTAGATATGCAAACATAGTATCCAAATGCTGGTAGATACCCAATGGGGAGATCTGCAGGCTTTACATGGGCTTTATATGGACTAGGACTAGGCAGGAAGTTACACCTTTAGATAGTAATTAAACATTCATTAAACATTTACCTGAGAGATGAATAAAATAAACCTTCAACTTTCTCATTTAAAAGTTTCAGATTCATTGAAATCTCAGCATTTACAGCTCTTCATTCTCTCTCTCTCTTTCTTTCTCTCTCTTTCTCTCTCTCTCTCCCTCCTCTAGGAATACAGGCATGCACTGCTCAATCAGCTCATGTTCTTACTGTTCATTTTCTTTGAAAACTTCTCCCATTCCTCCTTTCTCCTTTTGTTGTTTTTCTCATCATAATAGAAGTTATTTGGCATGATTGTGACACACTACATTTGTATGTGTCACCAAAGGAAAGATCTAAAGAAGGTGGATTTTATTTATTATCATGTTTGAGCACAAGAAGTTCAGGATGAATAACCTGATATAAGATATCAAAGTCAGCAGAAAATGTAAGGTTCTTTCCTTGATTTGATGGAACTCAGTACTTAAGGGACTACTAGACCCATTAGTCGACTATTGTGTTTGTCCACTTTACAAAACAGGCCAGGCAGCTCAAGTGATTGACTAATTGGTTAATAATTACAGAATTATACAAGCTGTCTGGAGACTGGAACTAGAATAGATTAAATTAAAGAACGGACTCTCCTAGTAATTTCTAGCAGTTGCACCACTTTTTTGAATGTCCCCACCCTGAATAACTGAGTTTGTACTTACATTTAAAGCTGTGGCTAATGATGCCTACATGGCGCGGATTTTGGGACAAGTAAAGACAGTGGGCAAGAACGAATATTTGGAGCCTACAGGAGGCATGGCTCATTCAAACCATCACAACTAACTGTAGGCTTCCGGTACCTACTGCTAAAGAACATCCTGAAAGGAGCAGTTAAATTCTTATAAACATCGGTGTCCTTTGAAATTTCTGCAGATTGGAAACAAATGTTCAGTGAGATTCACATTTGCTGTTATTGGAAGTCATACATGTTCCATTTTCCTCTCAAAAGGAGCGTGCCTTGTCTGGTTTAATCTGTTTTTGCAATGCTGGCAGGTATTTCGTTCATTGACTATGTTTACTGTCACTGAGACATGTAAAATGTGATGTTTATTATCTTTTCTGTTTATAAACATTTTTATTAATGAAGTCATTGTACATTTAAATGAGATCAAATGGAGTTTTTCGATACGTGCATGCAGTGCTCTGGTAGCTGCTATCCCACTCCCTTTCCCAAACTCTGCTGCCACTGTTCTTCAGTCATGACAATCCTGTGCTTCACGTATAACAAAGAATGTGTGGGTCTTGTTTGTCTGTGTCTGGCTTCTTTTAACACAATATTTATACCTGCCATTCATTTTGCTGCAAATGCCAGAATGTCGTCTTTCTTTAGGGCTAACTAATTTTCCATTTTGTATATATTCAGAATCATTTTATCTACTCATCTAGAGGACTAGACTATTGAATAGTGTCACACTGAGGAACACCTCTCTTTCATATGCTGACTTGATTTCTATCAGGTATATATCCACAAGTGGAGATCTATTACAGTTTTTTAGAGGAATATGCGTACTTTTCTCCATAATGGCTGCTCTAACTCACATTCACATTCCTATCCACAGGGTAGAAAAATTCCTTCATCTCCTGTGCCAACATTTCTTATTTGTTTTGGGTTTTGTTTGAGATAGTGTCTCATTACTGGCCTTGAATGCTGACCATACACCAACCACACCGCATGCCCCTCTCTAGCCAAGGAAAACCTTGAACTTCTTTTTTGATATTTAATTATTTTCACTGTATGTGTATGAGCGTATTGCCTGTATGTGTGTAAGTGCACCTGTATTATTTAATGTTTGCAGAGGTCAGGAGAGGGTGGAAGATCCCCTGGAACTGGAGTTATGGATTGTTTTTAGCTGCCATGTGGTTGCTGAGAACAAAACCCAGGTTCTCTGCAGGAGCAGCCAGTGCTCTTAACTGCTGAACCATCTCTCCAGCCTCTTCTTTTTTTAAAAAAAGAATGATTTTATTTATTATTTTTCTTTTATTTGTATGAGTGTATCACCTGCATGTATGTAAGTGCACCCATGTCATGAAATGCCCACAGAAGTCAGAAGATCCCCTAGAACTACAGTTACTGATGGTTGTTAGCTGCCATTTGGGTTCTGGGACCTGAACCTGGGTTATCTGCAAGTGCAGCCAGTGTTCTTAACCTCTGAGCCATCTCTCCAGACAGACCTTGAACTTCTGATCCTACTGCCTCTATCTCCTGAGTGCTGGGATTTCAAGAATGTGCCACCACACCCAGGTATTTCTTTTACTTATATTTTTTATGATAAATACATTGGCTGTGATAAGATATCTCACTATAGCTTTGAATTATGTTTCCTCAATGATCAGTGATAAGGAAGAAATGTTTTTATATAACTGTTATTTGTATTTCTTTTTTTCCCTCGAAATGTTATCAAAATAACATTTTGATTCTATCATTTCTTCCTTATTTCTCACTTCCTTGAGCATTTTTATTAAGTGAATATTTCTCATTCATTATATGGTTACTTGGAAAAACAGAAAAAAGTACTTGATTCGTTATATAAAAGTTGTCGAGAAAATGAATTGGCTTCTCTTTTTGTAACTTTTTAATTGAATTTTTGTGTTTTTCACACAGAACATCTTAATTATCTTTATATCCCCTTCGCACTGCCACCCTCCCTTAGCCCTTCACCCAGTTGGAATCCATACATTTTGCCATTTGTGTTAAGACCTGTTATGTCAAGTTAGTGTCCCCAGCGCAAATTCATCCACTGAGGTCTAGTCAGCTTATCTGGAGTCCCTCCCTTTAAGACCAGCTCTCCTTCACCCAACAGTAATCAGCAGCCAATAATTCTTTGACAAGTTTTGGCCCTGCTGGCCATTTCCATACTTCTTCACTGAGTTTTTATCTGCTTGAGTTTGCATGGGTCTTGTGTGTGCTGACACTGTTGCTGTAGGTTCATATGAGCAAGGTCCTAGAAACCTGTAAGACTCTTTTTCCATATGATCATGCACCTCCTCCCTGGTTCTTATAATCTTTCAGCCCTCTATTGAGCAATGGTCCCTGAGCCCTGGGTGGGTGGAATTTAATATAGAGTTCTGTCAAAGGACCCACACTCTTCAGACTCCTATTCTCTACCCTTTGGCTGTTTGTGACCTTTTGTGTTGCGTGGGGGAGCGTCGTTGATGAGAATTGAGAGATGCATTAGTGTTCTCTTTTCCCCTTGACCTGTGTTTTGTGAGCCTTACATGTAGAGGTTGCATCCCAGATGTGCCACTTAGGCTTAGACAATTTAAAGACAATCTCAGCTGTGGAACTCTGTAATAATCTCCATCTGCTGCAAAAGAAGCTTCTTTAAAGAGTGATGGCTGGCATACTTGTCTGTAAATATAAGAATCTATATTCTGCACATAGTAAAAAATTACATTAGTTTGGGAATATGACAGTGTTGGGGTTTTCTCTAAGATCTATGAACTTTCCAGTCGTGGGTATTTGGCTATGCTTACAGTACCACACATGAGTTTCCTCCCAATGAGTGGGCTCTAAGTCCAATTAGGTAGTTGCTGATTACCTCCAAGGTAAAGGATTGGTTTCTCTTATCAGTTCCTGGAAAATGACCTTTAAAGATCATGATAACCCTAAAAATTTTATATATTTTTAACTTAAATCAAGGGTTTTTCTTCTGGAAGTTCAAATTCCCCCTCATTTGACCTCTGTGAGCCTCTACAATTTCATTCTTGAATCTTTCCAGTTGTTCTTAAGAAGCTGCTTTCTCTGTGTTGTGGACGATTTTGTATCATACTCATGTCAAATCTGAGCTCCGTCTTTCATCTGTGGAACTCTGTTTTCTTTGAGTGGGAAAGGCATTTTGAAACCACTGACTTGCCTGTGGTAATCGTTCACCATGCACCACGCATAATTCTGTTGATCATTATTTTTGACCTTTAAAGTAGAAAAAATTGAAATCTGTTTAAAATTAAATATGTTCAAACACCCATATTGATGCTTTTAATTCTACTTCAAAATATATATTTCCTCCACTTCATATATGAAATCCTAGGCTTTAAAGACATAGGAGAAGGTAGACTATCCCAAATTTTTTCCCATTTATTTTACACTATCTGTGGAACAACTGATAGACAACCACAGTAATGCAATCATCATAGCACAGCTACTAAAGGTAGTCCTGTGGTTTTTCTCCTAATGTCCTGTTCTTTGTCTCACACATCCACATTTGTGCATTTATTTATTGTGATAACCTGTGACCTTTCTACAACACCCTCACTCATATGTAGATTGTTATTTGGTCTTAACTTTTTAACTAGCTTTGTATATTGATACCCATCTGTCCCTAAATCCATGTCCTCCAGTTACATTACTGGGAATATTTGCTCTGTAATTAGCCTCAGCAACACCTGTGTAATTCACTGAGCCCTTACCCGTTGTGAACATCTTGTGCCCTTTATGCTTCAAAGTTAGATTTTTTAGACACAGAACTCTTTTTTAAAATTTTACTATTTTTAAATTATGTGTATATGTCCATGTATAGGTTGTACAAGTGAGCACAGTGTTGGAGTTACAGGCTGCTGTGAATGAAATCACCTGATGTGGGTGATTAAGGATCGAACTCGGGCCCTCTGGAAGAGGAGCATGTTCTCTAAACCCCTGAACCACCTCTGCAGCCGCCACATACAGACCTCTGGATGCTATTTATTCTCTTCAGAAATTCAAATACAGCACTCCATTCTCTTCTGGCATAAAGCATTGTAAAGAATCTGACAATAAACTGATTCGTATTGCTTTATTAGTACTCCTTTGTTGTAAAATACAGCCAAAGAAAATCATCCCTTTTTGTTTAAAAATTTAGCAATGTTTAATTAAAGTAGGTCCAGTACTGGTCTTCTTGACATAATATTTTTCAAAGAACAGTATTTTCAATATAACTTTACAAGTTTCAGTACATTACTCTCAGGTTCTATATTCTAATATTCTGCTCATTCCGTAGTTTAAAATTTTTTCTTATTTTACTAATATCTTTAAAATTTTTAATTATATGTGCTTTTTTTGTTCCTGTATGTGGGTATGGGCATTTGAGTGCAGATATCCGTGAACTTCAGAAGTTTCGGATCCCTTGCAGATGGAGTTACAGGCAGTTGTGATGTGGTGCTGGAAACTGAACCTGGGTCCTCTGAAAGGGCAGTTTATGCTCTTAACTACCGAACCACTTCTCCCACCCCTTTGCTCATATAGTGACTGTTTTTTCATGGATTCAATACACGACACTTTGCTTCCAAAATTCTTTTGCTCTTTACTTATTTTGTTTGTTGCTATTTTTTTGTTGTTTTATAGTAGATTTTGCTGTTGTTTTGAAACAGGGTTTCATGTAGATCAGGTTGGCTTCAAACTTGCTATGTAACCTAGGCTGGCCTTTCATGCTTGATCCTCCTGGCTCTGCCTCCCAAGTGCTGGGATTATAGCCCTGTGCCACTGACCTGGCTCCTTATTCATTTCTTTATTAATTTACAGTTTTCTTATTTTAATTTTATAGCTGTTTGGTTTGTTTATGTTAATATTTTATGTGATCCTTCCAAATTAATGATTATGGAATTCTTTTTGTTTTAGTTTTATTTTCCTGAGATTGATCACCTCATTAAGGAATACTTTTTAGTTTTGCATGTATTAATGGGCATAAATTTTTTATATGGTCTTAAGTATGGTAGTGTTATCCTGTCATTTGTTTTTTAATTTTTGTTGAATTTTTGTGTATTTCATACATAAAATCGTCTTTATAATGCCTTCTTCCTTCCCCTTTCACACCCTCCCATGCTCCCTGCCCACTGAAATTCATACATTCTGTCATTTGTATTAAGACTTACTATGAAAAGTTAGTGCCCCGAAATGTATCTCAGTGCAAGTCCATCTGCTAGGTTTAGTCAGCCCATCTAGAGTCCCTTCCTTCAAGAAGATCAGCTCTTCCTCACCCAAAAGTAATCAACTGCCAGTAATTCTTGACTGATTGGAGGCAGCTGTTCATTTCCACAGTTCTGTTATGGGTTTTTGTCACCTAAGTTTGCATGGGTCTTGTGCATGCTGACATCAGTGCTGTAGGTTTGTATGAGAAGGGTCCCAGGTGCCCATAGCACTGTTTCTGAGTGGTCATGTATGTCCTCCCTGGCTCTTACAATATTTCCACCCCCTCTTCTGCAGTGATCCCTGAGGCCTGAGTGGGTGGATTTTAATACAGGAGTCCTGTCCAAGGACCCACACTCTTCAGACTTTTATTCTCTGAGTTTTGGCCATTTATGGCCTTTTGTGTTCCTAGCCCTCTGTTGCAGGAGGGAGCTTCATTGATGAGAATTGAAAGATGCATTAGTGTTCTCTTCATCCCTTGTTCTATGTTTTGTGAGTCTTAGGTGTAGAGGTTGCATCCTAGGTGTGCCACTTAGGCTTGGGCAATTCACAGAGAATCTCTGTGTGTGACCAGTGTTGTAACTCTGTAATAACCTCTGTCTGTTGCAAAAGAAGCTTCTTTGATGGATGGTGACTGAGATACTTGTTTATAAGGATTTGGTGCTAGGATCCAAAAATGAAGGAGAGCATACGTCTTTTGTTTTTCTGAATTTGTGTTACTTCACTTAGTATAACAGTTTCTAGATCTATCCATTTACCTGAAAATTATTTTTATATTTCCTAACAGCTGAACATAAGATTTTGTTTCAATACTTTTTGCATTTCATTTTTATTATTTATCATTATTATTAGAAAATTAGAAGATCGGTTTCAGGAAACCTTTTCTGATATCACGGTGTTCTCTCCTGTTGTTTTGATGTAATGTTAAGAAATATTGTCCTCTGAGGTCTTCTGACTGGTGTTCTCCACATTTATCTAATCTTCCCTTCCTTTAATCTTTACTTGATTCAGTCAGTGTTGACAACCGTTAGTAACTGTTCTACCAAGCAGTACTCTGTGGAGACTGCTTAGTGTCTAAAGCTCTCAGAGGCCACACTGCATCACCCTTCCTCACCACGTCCTATTGTGTGTCTCTGCACTTACCCACAATCAGAGATTCCCCAGTTCCACAATGGCACATTACATTACCCAGAAAATAGCTGCTGTCCATTTTGCACTTGGGATACCCGTTGCTTCCCTCTTTCCAGCATAGATATTGACACGACATGGATCTTGGGGCTGTTGGTGTTTTCTATTTTCTGTACCAGTGTTTCAGGGTTCTAAAAATTACTTTGTCACTTCTGCTTTGTTTTAAGTCATATTATCTGGGATTGCTTTTTAAATTTTTACTTTTCAACTTTATTAACTAATTTGTTTTTCTGTTCTGATGTGTAAATCTGTTGAATTAAAAGCAAATCATACTTCTGTTGCCGTTTACTGGAATCTTCCAAAATTCAAACATTTAAAGTAACTTTTGCTTTTTATTAAAGTTAAATATCCTTTTTGGTGAAAATTATTAATTAGAACCATTCAAAAATATCTGGTCTGGTCTAGCAGTGGAATTTGTATAAGCTTTTTTGGAAGCATCATTGAAATCTTGAAACATTCCCATTTATTATTGTTGATAGATATGTTTCATTGTTGGAGCACAGGGTCTCACTATGAGGCTCAGGCTATACTCAAAGCCCAGGTCTCCAGCAATCCTTTTGCTTCCATCTCTAAGTAATGGGGACCACAGGGGAGTCTAACCATGACTGGCTATCAAAAATAAAGAACTGCATTTGAATTTTTTCCAAATCAATAGGAAATACAGGTCCATCATAATTAAAATTAAGAATAAATCCTAGAAAGAAGTAATTCACTTGAAGCTTCTATTAACAGAATCTTGGGATAGTGTGAGAATCTAGTACCTTCAAGAAGCTGAAGAAATATGTGATTGGGCTGGGAAGATAGCTCAGTAAGTAATATGCCTTCGCTACAAGTGTGAGGAGCTGAGTTCAAATCCCCAGAGTCCATGCAAAACTGGGAGCAGTAGTGAACATCTGTAATCATACTTCTATAATGAGATTAGAGGCAGAGTCACCAGAATCCCTGGAAGCTTATAGGCCAGCTAGTCGGGCATATACAGTGTTGAACAATAGAGTGTCTTAAACAAGGTAAAATGTGAAAACCAACACTAAAGGTGTTTTTCTTCTGACTTCCAGATATGCACTGTCATAAGTACATGTCTGCACTCACACATGAACATTCATATCCCTGCACACGAGTACACCCCCCCCCACATACCACATACACAGATTTAAAAAAGAGAAGGGTATGATTCCCCTGGTTCCAGAAAAGTGTCTTCCTGTTTTCATAGATGTGGAATAAAGAAGGAAAACACTGTACCATTTTTAAGCAGATGGCATCCCAATATTTTGCTCCCACGATAAAAAGCAGTTCCTAGTTTCCTTATTTTGATTTATCATATATAGTTTCTCTCCTGTTACCAAGAAATTAGTTTATTGGGTTCTTCTGTCTGTACACATTTTAAAACATTTTATCATAGTGATTTGTTCATAGCAGAATTGTGAGAGGTCAGTATACCCATCCTAATTCTTCTATAATGAATCTGCCATGAAAGCCTGATTCTTGGGAATTTCTGTCCCTTGATAGGTAACTTGGGCATTCTGGAGACATAAGATCATCTTCTTTGAAGTATACTCAAGACAAGGTTGTGATCATCAGGTTTGTGATAATCATATGCATAAGGTATTTGGCCTATTGAAAGGCGGAGTTGTTGCTGGATTCTGCTTTCAAAATCCAGCCCCACCTCTACTACAAATACATAGATGCAATCATCAGCATCGTTGGGCTTTATACAGGAGCTCACATCGAACTTCAGATCAGCCTATGGAACTGTTTTTGTGACAAGGAGTCACTTATTGTCGAGGCATCTTTCCACTTGATTATTAAGATCCCCTCTTGCCATTCTCCCTGGAGCTTTAATTACAGGATTGCAGCATGTTCAAAACATGCTGCCAGATTTCACACTTGTACAGGAGAAAGAACGCACATTTCACATCCTCAGCACGTCCTTTATCCCTCTTATTGATTTCCTAGGCAATTCTGTATTGATTTTATCTTCATATTTCAATGCTTCCTTGGACTTTTTTCCCTCTTATTTCTCTGAGCTCTTAGAACTCTGTTTTTTCCCCTCATCAGTCAGGTCATCCAATTAGGATTTATGTGTGATCCTCCTTTGCCACTCAGAGGACACTCTGTGATCCAGGCCAAAGCCCAAATATTCTTAACAAGATAGCTTTTATCTGAAATCCAAGCTGACTATCTATATCCTGGCACCAGCACCAGCTAAAGGTATATAAAGAAACTGTGGCAAGAGACCTCCTACCTGAAAGTGTGTTGCAATCTCAGCCAGACATTCTGGTTATCTGGGTTACACTGCTTCCCACTGGTGCTGTACCTTTATTCTAGAGCTTTGTTTCCTTAAAACACCTGGCAGTGTTAGGAAGTGGGGAGAAAGGTGGCCTCTCGTTCATTCTCTTCTCAATGCCTTACTGCGACTTGAAAATTATATCTTGACTTATCTTGATGAAATTTTAAAAATAGATAAGTAAAAACAAAACAAACACAAGGAGACAATGCATCCCAGTTGGAGAGATGTCATGGTATTCTCTGTCAGGATAGTCCAGCACCTAGCTCAAGGCAGAGTGTCTCCGTAGCTACAACAATTTAGATAAGGAGGGAATAGCAAATGATACTTGCTTTGAAATGCAAGACAGTTTGTAACCTTCTTGTCAGTGAATTTTAAAATATAGAGGTTTTATATAAATAGTTGGTTCCTATGACTATAATCCAACTTGTACAACAACTTCAAATTCATGGCACTTATATTTCACATGGAAGATTGGGGCATCAGATGTTATAAAATATTTTAATTCAAAAAAGGATTGTTTAAAATTATTTTAGAAGCTGGAGAGATAGCTCAACTGATAAAATGCTTACCACTCAAGCATAAGGACCTTAGTTCAAGGCCCAGAAGCAACATAAAGCAGTCTGAGTGTGGTGGTTTGCTTATAACCCCAGTACTGGAGAGGCAGAGATGGGCAGATGTCTGGTGCTCACTGGAAAACCAGCCTAGCACAATCATGGAGATCCAGACCACTAGGAGACCTTGTCTCAAAAAGCAAGATGGACAACACCTGGGGAATGAGCCCTGTGGTTGACCTCTGGCCTCCAGAAGCACACACATACACACATATATACACCCAAGTACATCCCTCACACATAAGTGCATACAACACACACACACACACACACACACACACACACACACACACACACAATTCTCATACTATACTCTGAGTTCTAAAAGGATAAATATATGAATTTTAGATTAACTCTCCCCAAAATGAAAATCGTTTTGAGATTTCATTTAAACTGTTTCTGCTCTCTCCAGCTATGTACAGATAGTCTGACTCAGCTCTAATTGCAACGATTTTCAGTACATTGTGGCTACTACAGAAAGACCACAATGAGATGATACAAGTGACTTTAATCAGCGTAATGCTAGTTCATCTATTTTCTTATTGAAATATATATATATTTTTTTTTTCTGTACTTCCCTAGTCCTATTTTCAGGGAATATAGTTTCCATGTAACTCCTCAATATTATTCCTCACTTTTCTTTTAAAAAAATAGAAATTTGCCTTAGCTCTATTAAGAGTTAGTCTAACTGGAATGTTTCCTACATTGCATACAATCGGTACAGTTTTATATATTACTATATTAAATTAATTCTGTCTGGGTATGGTGGCACACACCTTTAATCCAGCAGTCAGGAGACAAAGGCAGCCAGATCTCTGTGAGATCGAGGCCCGCCTGGTCTACATAGTAAGTTCCAGGCCGGCTGGGGCTACAGGTATCCTGTCGACACCCCCCGGCAAAAAAATAGATAAATAAAAATTAAAAAATTAAAAAAATTAAAAAAAAGAATTCCTTGACTCAGGTTGTTCTCCTTTCCTACTCTAGTTTCAGAGTTTCCATTTATCTGCCCATTTGCCCTTTTTGGCCATATGTGGGGAAGATCAATCCCCACCCTGCCCACTTCCAGCAGAAATTAACCATCTTTTCACATTGTTCCTGACTGTTTATATCTTCCTTGTGAATCTAGATTCTGCATATGAAAGAAAATGTGCCTTAGTTGTATTTCTGATGCTGGCTTATTTCAATTAATATGATTATCTCCATTACCCTTGGGGCTAATATCATAGAAAGTTTCCACAGTGTATCCTGGAAAGCAAGTGCTTGACTGGTCTTGGGAAGGTAGAACAACTATATGAGCTCTCCTCATTGCAAGACAGCTCTACTTAAGTCTTTCCAATCTGAAGAAGTATCAGATACAACTCTGAGGCCAGATTCCAGGTGGACATAGGTCAAGCTCAGCTTAGCATCCTTGAAGTACTGTTCACCAGTTTTAAGGTGAGAGTGACAGATCCCATCCTGACTCCATAGATGTGGAACACTTTGGCAATTCTCCCCCAAGCTCCAGCAACAACTTTAACACACACAGACGTGGGTCAGTCACACACAAAAAGGAGACATGAAAGTAGGAACAGGCTCGTCAAGAAAAATGTTTTGATTACAGAGGGAGGAAGATGAAAGAAGGGATTGAGGGGTGAAAACAACTAAAATTCACTTTATAAATGGATTGTGAAACTTGTGAAGCTAACAAAATATCACAAATAAAAAGAAATTCTTCTTTTCTTATTTTCAACATGCTAAGAACGTCAAAACCGATATGAAAATCCCTCTTTAAACGTTTGATATTTTCCTCTAAGTTTCGGTTACAGAGATGATTTGCACCAATTATCTTTAGTGCCAATACAAATGTGAAGAAAGGAATATCATTAAATATCCTTTGCAAATGACAAAAGTGTAACGAAAACATGATCAAATATGAAGGTTAGCTAAAGCTAAAGAGATTGGATATGAGAAGATAGAAACTGGGAAATGGCATCTTTTAAAAAATTTTTCCACTCTATTGTTACTCAGTTTTTAATCCTTTCATGACTGTGCGCCATTATCCATTTTAACTCCCAATTTCTGTTCTTCCTCTACTATCCCTGCCTATGTTTCAATTCACCATCACAGTCATGTAAAATCTACAACTAAATAATTTTCATCTCTCTTGGTGTTTGAATTATTAAGTAGAAGAATCTTATTGGTCAGGAATTAGCCAATGGAATGATTCCCCAGTGTCCCTTGTCACCTTAATCAGCAGTTTCTATTTAATTATAGGAAGAGAAACACCTGAGAAATGACTTCTATCTGGTATGTGGTACATGCATGAAATCCTAACTACATAAGCAGCTGAATTAGTAAGTAAATGAGTTCTCAGACATCTTAGGAATTGTAAGACCTTGTCTCCTTAAAGAAAGGCTGGATGAGCACTCCTTTCGTAAGGGCTGTAAGTTTGAATAATCATCAAAGAAGAGTGTATCGTCACAAATATCTTCCAATTTTGTGCTCCAGCACTTAATACAGCTTCTCGGACTATATTAATAGTCTTTCCCTTTGACACTTCAAGTTCAGTAAAGACCATCTTTTTTTTTCTTTCCTTGTTATAGTTTAAAAATTCTCACAGAGTAAAAGATAACAATGAGCATTTGAAATTCAGGGAAAACATCTCTAAAAATCTGATGAAAGAGAACACAGCAGTATAAAAGGAAGCAGGCGGACACACTTAGGAAAACCATCTCAGAAAGAGTTAGTGCAAAGATCTCAAAGCAGGAACAGCAAGATAGTATGTCTTGTCAGAATGGGGATGTGTTCTACCTAGAAAAGTGCATTGAGCTCACATTAGCTATTTTACCAACTGTGTCATATTTGTTTGAAGGATGCTCACCCTGTGGTGGAGGAATGTGACATGTAGTTTTCCTTAGGAAGATGAATTATTTTTGCCCTCTTCTGAGACCCTAGTGGAATAGTTTTAGGCAATAAACCTATGGAGATAATGTATGTCTGGGCATCTGTCCTAGTTTGATCTTCATTGCTGTGACAAAATACGCTGACCACTACCAACTTGGGGAGGAAAGGGTTTATTCAGCTTACATCTCCCAGATCGCAATTCATCAGGGAGCCCAAGGTAGAAACTCAGGGCAGGAACCTGGAGGTAGGAGCTGGAGCACAGGCCACAGAGGAATGCTGCTTACTGGCTTGCTCCCCTGGCCCCTGCTCAGCCTGCTTTCTCATGCAACACAGGCCCACCTGCCCAGGGGTGGCACCACCCACAGTGGGCTGGGCCCTCCCACATCACTCATCAAGAAGATGCCCCTCAGACATGGCCACAGGCCAGTCCAATAGTGGAAATTCTCCAATTGATGCTCCCTCAACTCAAGTGTGTCAAGCTGACACTAAAGCTATCCAGCACAGCATCTTCAAAGCTGTATTCATCAATAAGTGCTTCATTTGTTGTTGTATGTAATAATTAAATACATAAAACAATGTAATTATTTTGAAGTACTTGTTTTTGCATTAAAGTTGACTTATATCAGACAATTCATTCTGTTTGTAGCCGAACAACAAAAATCTAGGAAAATCATGACTTTCATCATTTAAAATTTTATTTCTTATGTTAAAATTTTGTTTAAATTTATTATTTTGAATTACTTAGGATTGGGTTAGCATACCTTCTAAGCATTTTATTTTCTAATATAATATCTTTTATACATTCTTTGACAATTTCAAATAAAATGGTCATTAAAAAATATTTCACTCTCTAGATATGCTGATTAGACTCCAATGGATGAACTTGCACCTAGGGACATCTGGTGCAAATGCTTGACCAGATAGGACTTAACATATATGATGGAATGCATGAAATCCAGTTAGGGGGATATGGAGAGCAAAGATGGGGAAGGGGGTCAAAATTTGACTAAAATCTATTATATATAAAATGCACAAAACAAAAATATTTTAAAAAATAATTTCAGAGCTTGGGTATAGCTAGGCTGGTAAAGTGCTTGCCTAGCATGCACAGAACCCTGGGTTTAATAACACATCTATATATTGCATATTTAATTTAAAAAGAGTGGTCTTCAGTAGCTATGGACATTTGTGAGACTTCATTTTCAAAGAAAAATGAATATAATATTCAAGTTTGACAAATGCTGAGATATTACAATATGATTTAGAACATGTAGTGATTTATAAAAATAGTTTTGGTAACGCTAAACAAAAATAGTTCCATGTAGGCATGTTGAATATATTCTTGTGTGGCATATTAAGCAACATGTGCCAGTTAGCATTGAAGAAACCTAAACGTTATTGCGAAGAACACTAGTAATGTCAAATAAATTAATAACTCTCAGACAACACATATCTTGATGAAATGCTTATATTTCCAAAGTAAATTATTGTAGAAATTGAATGAAGTATCCCACACATCCTTTATAGTTCATACTTTTAATACATGGTTTATGAACCCTATAAAATTAAGCATAACTGGAACTTTTGCATTGATTTAAAGGTACATAGTTGTATTATGCTTAGTTGAAAAAATCATTATCTTTATTGAAAGATAAAGAACATTTGAGAGTCATCTACTAACACAAACATTTCTGTATGTTTTCTATCCTAAAGATTCACATGAGGCAGATGACAAAATGGGAGGTAAAAATGAGGAGGATAGGACAGAAGAGACAGATGTGTGGTCAGCAATCTTCTCAGATTTAATATTCTGAGACTGGCAGCATGTATGGCCTGCCTTCTCTCTCTTTTATTTAGGCAACTTCAGTCTCTGTGAGAACAGAAAGAGCCAACGGATACTGAGTGGAAACGTCAATCCAGCCCAGGTGTCCAGGGGGTCTCCTTTAAAATAAAGCAGGGCACAACATGTCCGTGGTGGCCTGGATTTTAGCTACTCTGAACAGACGTCTGAAAGATAAAATGAGCTAAAGCGAATTTTGAGAATACTGGTATGCAGTAAAAACATGAATTCTCTAAGATTTATTAAATTTATCAAAACGTGGGATATATTACCCATGGTATAGTTACTGATGCTTCAGGATATTACTAAACATTAAGGTCAGGTGCTCGCTGTGCTGAAAATCTCACTTGTGACAATGACCACATGATGCAGAAACTAGAATGTAAAGAAATTATTCCAACTATATAACAGTAATATCCAATAATACTGCAACATGCAAACCTTATTTTTATTAAAAAGGAAACAATCCAAGAATTAGGAATTGATAGAGATAATCTAAAATAAATAAAATTGCTCAGAGAACTAGGATTTGCATGAATTAACTCATTGGTCTTTTACATTAGCAGAAAAGTCCTGAATATTGTCAAAACAAATGCACATTTATGACTAGTACCTTTTAAAATTATCCATAGTACAGATTATTATTTAATGAAAAAGTCATAGTTTTGAGTGTTAAGGAAGTGGATAGTTTTTCTAGGAAAATTACATTACTACAGCTCAAAGTAGCTCCGCAGTTACAATCTAAATTCCAGTATCATAACTAGAACTTTAATTCACCATGTATTTTCTTCATAGGCCTAGACCATTAAAGGTCACCTGGAATTAATTTTTGCTTGTATGTGCTTTTGATTTTAATGAAATTCTCTATAGAAGGACTGAATCTGCATATCCAGTTATATTTAGGGTAAATGATCAGCATTTGAGAATTTATAGCATATCTGTAGGAGCAGAATAGAGATGAAGTATAAATTCCCTAAACCATTTCCTGAAGGCAACACTCTTCTAATGCCCAGTATTTCAAGTACTGGAGGCTGAACACAGCCAGGGATTCAGTAAGTAAATCTTTATTTATTTCTGTTACCCTCTATGTCTTTTTACTGGATTATGCTTCTTTATATTCCAATTTGGATAACAATCACGTTTTAATTTCTGATGTTCCCCTGAATAGCCCCAATGCCTTAACCTCCCTTGACACTAACTGGCTCTCACCCTGCATTGATTAAGAGTTCCCAGAGACATCAGCGTGCGCAGGAGAATGAATAATCTCCTGGCTTCTCAAGTCAGTGCCTCTGCATTTACGCAGTCTGGCAATAACACCCACAATTTGAGTAGTAAGGGGCTAGCTGAGAACTACAAAATAGCATATGCATGACCTTCTGTTGAAAAAATAAAAATAGAAAAATTAATATTAATATAAGGATTTTTCCCCCAAGAAGAAGACACTTACACATTTTCCTCCTTTAGTTTCATCCTTCCCTGATGGAGAATTATACTTAACAATCAAATTGGGCAATTACCAGCCGGTTTAGGCCCTAAGTCAAATAAAAGTAAAGCTGTTGTCATTGTTAAAGAAACCGTATGAAACTGCAAAGAAGTGAGGTACTTTGGTATGTTCCAACCAGGGCTGGCCATGATGAAACTTAATCTCTGTAACCCATTGTCACAGTGGTAGCTCAATGCTTCATCTCTTGTCACTGAAACAGTCCCTACAGTGGCTTCTCTGTCTCCAAAATTTTTGCTTCCCAAGTCTGCTCCATTTTGCAGTGAGTGAGGTATCATCCTAATTTTCAAACACAGTCACATCCTTGTAAGTCTCAAAGTGGGTTCCCCATTAGCAGGAGACAGAATTGCAAGTTTCTTAGCCTAGTAGGAAAGTATTGCTTTTATTTTGCCTTAGCCTGATTTTCCAAGATTATTTCCCAAGGTTCTGTTTTCATCCCACCACAGCTTCCTCCTAGCATCGCCCTATGCAGTGGTTGCTTCTAATGATTTGGCACCCTCATTTGTATATATCCAGGCTCCTGCTGTTACCTGTGCTAGTCTCCAAATCAGTCCCCATAAAGGTGCAATAACGTAGCAGAACCGAACACAAATGAAGCCTCCTCTTTATTTTCCCAGGGCAATATGAATCCCACATAATACTGTAAGATGCATATCAAGCATTGCATAGAGGTTTTGTAGTATTTTCCCCAACAGAAATCATGACACAGGAAAGCAACCATCAAATCTTATTTTCTGATGTTTCCTCCACCTTCCCACCTTCTTAAAGTTGGTTTATGAACATGCTGCTGTCTAATTATTTCCCCTAGAGGGTAAGATGAACTTCTTTAGATTATAAGAAAACTACTCTATTATTTGTTGGTAATATGAGGAGTAACATGATTAAAATAGAGTTGCCACCATGTGCAAATGGACAGTACAACTACATCTTTAATCAAAGGGATTTCTACCAAACTGCTTGGATTGCATTGGTACCTATTAATTATGTTAATAATTTTAATTACTTTTTTGGCAGGTCAAGCAAAATGAAAAGAAATGAGGCTTTGAGTTTGGGAAGATCACACTTCAAATTCTGTCAAATAATAGATACTAGACCCAAAGAAGGTTAATTATTCCTGGGTGTTATATATGAAAAATGAAGATGAACACACTCACCTTTTGAGAATATTTCAGTCAACAAAATGGGGAAACATAATAAAAAATTGCCACTATTTTATCCTATCTATCTATAGACAGAGAGAAGTCTGTCTTATGAAAGAGAGTTTCATCTTAGATACTCCAATTGGATCATTAGAAGAACATAAATATGGAAATTATTCTTCTAACACTTGATTCTTATCATTTGTGTTTTTTCAATAGTATCAGGCAGATGTTGGGTAATGACTACTAGATGATATGGTGAAGATGTTTAGAGTTACGTGTGTGTGTATTATTGAATTTTTGTGTATTTACTAAAACAAGGGACTCTAGATAGGCAAACTATGCAAATTAATGGATACACAGCAAGGTGTTATTTATTGAGCTTCTACTATGAGTCTTTATTGTTGATTCAGGAATATAAAGACAGGTGATGTTCAGCCTTTACTTTTAAAAAGCTGATAATTAACTGCTGTGCAAAACAGGCAAGAATGCATTTGAAAAGACAGTTAAGATACTGGCTGTCAGAAACTAGGGAGGGTTAGATCTATCTACCTCTAAGTCTTTAAGAAGGTTATATTTTTTTCTATATGCCAAGGAATTGGTTGGCTTTCTCAATAATTCAAACACTCATTAATAGAATTCTGAACAGTTTATATACATATATACTATATTTTATATAAGAGTTTATATATTCGCATACCCACAGACAGAAACACACACACACACACACACACACACACACACACACACAC
>NW_008360321.1:3027010-3050731 GCF_000622305.1 Nannospalax galili
CTCCATTATATATGGGAAATCTGAGCAGATTTTATGTAACATCTCAGTCTCTTAAAAGTACACTAAACTTACCAAGAAAGAGATATGAACATTTCACCAATGTTTTGTTCAGGAGGCTCAAAATGGTTACTTAGAAATCTAAGAAGTTTCAAAAGTCTATGAGGTTCTAAAAAATAATTATGCATAAAACATTATTTAATAAAATGGTTTTTAATGTTATTACTTAACATTCTATAATATATGGCTTTAACAATATTAAATGTGGGGCTTTTGCTTATAGAAATTACCTATAAATATCAAACAATTAAACCAGCTTTACGCAAAGCTACAAAAGATTTAGTCTAAAGTGATCAATGAAGCCGTATTTCTAGAAACCATGTGCAGCACTCAGGAATGTTATTTTAACACTCACGTCTTAACTACTGATGACTTCTGTTTATGCGCCATTCATTTTTCACTTAGTATAAAATACACCAAAAAGAATTTTTTTTTTAATTTTCAAAAATTTTCAAAATGTGCCATGAACCATTATGTGCATTTATATGAGAGGCAGACCTCTAATTATTACATGTAAACATTCAACTTTTAATCTAGCAAGGCAAATCTACAACCAAATACTTAATATAAATAAAGATTACCTGAAGGTAAACAAAAATTGAAAGAAATTTCCTTCTTTCCTGTTCAAATTCAAATCACAGACATTGAAATTGGAAATTGTTTTAATATGCTGGCAGCTAAAAGCTCACATAAATTTTATATATTTTACTCAAGCATAAGCCTATAAATCTGAGTTATCTTTTGTTTTGATTATGATATATGTTTTTTAGGACTCTATTACTTTACCATACATTGTTATAATAGATATACTTTGCAGTTTAGTGTTTTAAGAACTCACTTCAATGTTCCTATTCATATTTCCTCTTAAAATTGATTAAGTATATACTTTAGAAATAAAATAAGATTTGTTAAGCAAGAAAAGCTAATATTTTAAATCTGTACAATCACCAAATTTCAATTATTTTGTAGGACATACAGTACTTGTAAAAAATATAATGAATTAATATTGAAATTTCAAAATCAAGATAGATATTGATAAAACCTGTGAGTGGGCATTGAACGCTAAGAACAGGAAGGCAAAGATAGAGTCAGCCAGATGCTGTTCATGATACCCAAACAAGTAAGCAAATATTCCAAAGTGGTTCTCCTTGCTATGAGAAGAGTGAGCACACTGGGTCACTTTGCATTTAACATAGTCTTCAAAATGGAGAAGGAACCAAAATGTTGAACAGTGAAAGTGTATTAGTTATATAAGAACATTATTGAATAAAACATTTCTTTAAAATATATAAAATTCATTATGAAGGTTTTTATTCCTACTTCCATTACAGTATTTCCATAGGAATAAAATATCTTAATATTAGTCTCTCATGATTGACATGTATTTGTTCTTTCCTAACTTGAGATGAAGTTTCTGCTAAAACTTTCCAGGTATGGACAAGTAGAATAATTTTTTTTACAATTATTGAAAGTACACTAGGTGCACTAAGTCACAAAAAGAAATAATAACCGAGGTTTTAAAAAAAAATGAAGTGGAAAGTTACTGTGTGAAAGACCACGGTAGCCACGTGCTGTGAATTTCAGCCTCTGTGCCGACTGAATGATAAGGATGGAACTTAGGCAGGGACGCTGTTTTTAAGCATATAAAAGTGTTCAAATACAGCACTGATTTAATGCTGACTCTGCAGAAGATCCATTGCCCACAGGTATAAAGAAAAAGAAAAAATACAGCTCTAGTTTGAGTAATGTTCCCTGCTGAAACAAATTTACAGCAAAATAATAACCAAGATGCAAATCAACTCTGAGGTATCACTGCCATTTAAAAGAAAAAAAAATCTCCCATTTCCAACTGCAGATGTAGAAATGTCAATCTAACAGCAAATAGCTTACTATAAAAATGTGTGTGTGTGCCTGTGTGTGTTGTGTGTATCTTATATGTGTGCACACATACCGCGCGCAGAACACAGGCAACACTGGTTGAGTTTCCAAATTGGACAATGTTATGATGCGTTGATTCCCATTGGCTAGAAACTATAGAATATCACAGCCAAACCGCAATCTGACGAACAGTTTATTTCTTCAAAAGATTCAAAATTAGCTGAAGTAGCAGACACACAGCATATATTAGACCTTGAACAGGATAATAAGCAAAAATATGTGTCCAAGATCCTAAAGCAAAGAGAAAGTTCAGGCTTTCTACATCTAGTTGGGTAAAATAAAACAACGTACATTTCAAGGTTCCAGAGGCATATCTGCACAGACACTCTAATTATTAGTTCACTTTATCTTTGCTGGCTCAATGTGGTTCTCAGTTTTTTAATCACTTCTCTACTGACACAGCTAATGTGCCTACAAGTTGTCTAGAATTTTAATACTGCTAAATTTAGTGGTGCAAGTTGTGATTAAATTGAGAAAACTTGTTTAATGCAAGCCCTGATTGAAAAGAATACATGCTTATTTAAGGAAAATGTACAACTTTGCAAAAATTATATAGCGCTATATATAGTTTCACATTTAACAGCTTTACCAACCTGCAAAAAAGTTGGTTCTTGTAGAAAACTGCCAGGCTATGTAGTCTGAAATCTGGAGTCGTAATACCAGAGAGCTGTCAGTCAGCCATCCATCCATCTAATTGGCTTCTTACCATCTTTCCATCATGTTTTTTTTATAACTGGTCGCCTCTGGCTAAAATGCAAATCATGAGGAAGAGCCGTCTAGAAAAAGCTGCTGCTTTCTTAATTATCTGTCAGAGTATGGACCAGTGGACCCAGGGCTGCACTGTAGAGTTATGCTAAGCAGCAAGGCATCATGGGAATTGGAGTGACAGCTCATTTTCCTCCTGTGTTTTTCTATGTTCGAATGACAATGCAGAAATATGGGTTTTCCCACACTTTCTCTGAACACCTGGGCTATTGCTCAGGGGAGCACAAAGCCAAAACTGTCACATTTCCAGACATGGTCTTATTGCTGTCACTGTGACAGGATTGTTGACAAATGCCAGCAGTCATCTCCGCATCTTGGGAAATGTCTGCCATGATTGTGTCAACAGCCTGACAGAAATTGTTAATGTTTAAACTTCTTCCACTGACAGAATTCTGTCTTGCTGACAATATTTGTCATATGAAACTCAATCTTTGTCAAACTTGCTTAAAAATTAACACTTTCTCAATTTCTTTTTTTTTCCAGTTTACTGCCTAGCAGTGCAAAATTTGAGCAATATGATTTCAACAAGGTAAGGTAACACAGTAACTCAGGTCCACATTCCACCCAAATCTTCCAAACTTTATGGCTCACAGATATCTTGTCCTTTTGACCTTCACTGCCAGAATAATCAAACATCTACACATACATAAAATTTGCATCTCTCATTAATGTACACAGACATATAGAATATATGTATGTCTCAAGATTCAAAATTATGAATTATTCAAATCATACAAATGCTTTCACTAAGTACACCATTAGAAAAATTAATTAAGCTGCCGATTTTTTACTTAAATAAAAATCAGTTTCAAGTTTATAAATATGCATTAATCAATTTATTGAATTTAAGTATTTTAATTATTGCCTTGTTATTGTGAATTTTGATTTATAACATTACTGTGATAAGTTAAAGAGAATATTTTGCAGGAACTCTGAAAAATATATTTCACATGGCATGTTGTCAAAACTGGACTACTACAGAAATAGACTTAATTTATTAAATATGGTAAATATTTTTGAGAAGTATGTGTATGAATGGTGAAAAATTCAAGATATTTTTAACAAAGGAACATCATTTTAAAAATCCACAGGTGGCATATTTGAACAAACGTTTTTGTTGAGATACAATACTTAGGTTACTATAAGGTAGTTAAGTCATCTCTAGCTGGTCCAGAGATACACCCATTCACTCACTCACAGGATCTTACATTTCCCAGAAATGATATGAAAAAAGCAATTGGTCAAAGAAATTATGCTGTTCATCAATCCCTGACAGGATGGACAATCCATGTGAAATTAAGGGTGACAAATTGTTAATAATAATATAAATATTAATTTTAATATTATTAGTATATAGCAACTCATAAATATGGTATACACATATCAGTAGGTCCATTATTATAATATTGTATGAGTAAAATAGAAGTCTTCTAAAATGGAATCTGTCTGAGAGTGTAATTTACCCAAATTGTTGCCAAATATGATTTCTGATTACAGATACTGACTATAGCCACTGCTGCCTAGTTCACGGTCTTTGTCATCAGTGCTTTATATTATTTTCCTCTGTATTTTAAATCAAAATATAACAAACAACTCCAAAAGCAGACTGTACTGTGATAAGTACAAAATTGGAAATTTTATTATGAAAAAATGTTTTATGTTTTTAATCTCTTCCATATCTCTATTTAAATGTGCATAGCTGGCCTGGGCTCTGATAAAACTATATTTAAAAAGACGGGCAGTGTTCTGGCCTCGACCTGAAAGATGTAGCTTAACTGTTTCCGACTATGACCTAAGTTATTAAACAATCTCTGATTTCACGTTTCTCTTCTTTTGCATGCTAGTTTTGTTTGATGCTAAGGATACTTCTGGCATAACACTTTATTATTATCTCAGTTACTTACTCCTCAAAGTAATATTGAGGACTATATTGACCTCCTCATGTTACAAGAGAGAGTGTGTGGTTCAGAGAATTCAGATAATACCCTGCATGCCCCAGGTTATGAGAAATAAACATGTGGTTCTTATATGGGCCTGTCGTTATTCATTCCTGTTTAACACTTTAATGAAGTTTGAGGCCACATTTGGAGCCTAGATGAGAGGGAGACTGAAAGGATTATGGAAAAGACAGGGACGAATATAGATGAATTAATAAAAAAAATGTACTATTTGGCTATCAGAAATGTTTCCCATTTGACAGCCTGCCTCAGATCCACCAACACTGACCATTTCACAAATAAGATGTGAATTTGAGGGAAAGGCACAAATATGGTAGGAAATGTGCCTTGTAGGACACTTATTTCTATATAGGCTTGTTCTCTAAAAAAATTGAGAATGACATTGGTGATTATTAAATCTATGTTCATCTTAAATAAGTTGCAGAATGACCTCATTTCTCCATGTGCCTATGAAGTATTTGAAAATAGGATTAACATTGGAATTGAAGTTCTGAGTAAAATTGTAGTTCCTAGATTACAGTCCCTAACGTGGGCAGGCCTCACCCAATCTGTTGAAAGTATGAATAGAAAAAAATAATTAAGCTAGAGTATAGGATTCCCTCTGCACTCAGATAGAGACGTATTATGAATTGTCAAGGTTTTTAGGCCTTTGGACTTAGACTGGAAGTCACCATCAGCTATATTGGTTCTTTACTTTGTTGACAGACTCTATAACTTCTCAGTCTTCAAAATGAAAATAATTCCTTATCATTTCTATCCATATATCTACACATCTATATACGGACTTATAAAAGTAGAAATGTATTCTCTATATATACATATATGCATATATAATTTATCATGCTTTTCCAGGAAAAATTAAACTAACTTCTACTCTCTAAATAAATTAGGATTTAAGATTGACCTTGAGGAAGGAACTGAGTACACAGTACCTCCCCTGCTGTGCTGTGGATGGTCTAACACCTCTTCCTGCTGGTCAGATTCAGCTAGACATTATAAGGAGTATTTCATCAGTAGTCTGCTGACACCCTCTCTGTGCACCACCTCTGCAGAAGTAGACAGGTCACTTCTAGATAATGATCTTATTGTTTATCTGTCATAATTCAATACAACGCAGTTCCATTCATATCCATAGCTATTCATCTATTTTGCTTCAGGTTAAATGGCATAAGGAATCCAAAAAAAAGTATGCACCTTGATCCTTGATACTGGAGTGTTATATTAGCAATCCAAAGAATTTTTAAGATTGCTGATCAAAGCCAAGGTAGAAAAGCCAAACACTATCCTTTCCAACATGGTTCAGAGAAATCAGCAGCCAACATCTTGATTCCAAGCTTATAGATTCCAAACTCTGAGACAATGTGCTTTGTGGATTTTCAGATGTGCAGTTCATTCTTCATCCCTATACGAATGCATCCCGGGAAACTAATGCAGGCATCCACATATCAAATCAGTATTCCTCATTTTGGAGTCAGATTAAATCTAGACTAAATCTCAACTCCATCACATCCTCCCCATTAAACCTATATGACCAGAATTAGAGGGCATTTGCCAAAACATAGTCAATGATGAATTCATGTTTTAAATATCTTCACAATATATTCTGGTGTTATGACAAGACCTAGGTCAATCTCCAAAGTTATTTCAAATGTTTAAGAGAATCTAAACTTCACTCAGAGAATGTCTATCAATAATCTACATTCACCTACCACACACACACGTACACAAACACCTCCCCCACACATGCACTACACACATATACCACATAGGCACTACACAAATCACACACACACATATATACATATATCATACCTCCACACACACCTACACCACACACATACACTACAGACCACACACCAAACACATACACATATACCACACATACATATACATACATCACGCACCCCACATACACATACACCACACACACATACACCACACACACTCATACGTCATACACACATATACCATACACACATACACCACATACACACATACACCACCCACACATACAGCACACTCATGCACCACACACATTACACACCACACACCAAACACATACACTTACACCACACACACATATACATACATCACACCCCCCCACACATACACCACACACACTCATACATCATACACACATATACCATACACATATGCACCACATATACACATATACCACAAACACATATACAGCACACTCTTACACCACACACACTACACACCACACACATATGCACCACACACCGGGCACACACACCAAAAACATATACATGTACATACACACTCATAGGCCACACACATGTACCACATACACACATACACCATATTCATACACCACACACATATCACATACATACCAAAAAAAAACACACATCACACACATATACACCACACATATATACACCCCATATTCACACACATACATCATGTATACACAAATACACTATACACACACCACACACACAGACACATATACCACACACACAGAAACACCATGTATGACACACACATTGCATACACATATTCACACACAGACACATCACACCACATACATACAACACAGACATCACACACACATACACCACACCACAAACCACACCCAACACACATATACTCCACTATTACACACATATCACATATATACACAGAGTATATACCACACACTCATGCACACACAAAACACATTGCACACACACACCAAACACATACACAGCACACATAGTACACACACAATACACTGCAAATACCACACACACATACACACACTCATACCACATACACTACCTACACTGCTCACATCACACACACACACACACACACACTCACACACAGTGACCAAAATTAAAACTGGTAATAATTATTTTCTGACCTCTCCTAATTTTCAAGAAAAATAAGGTATGGAACTTTCTCCCTAAACACTGTAGCATGTGAAGGTGTTGCATTAGGAGCCACTCTGACTATGACTATGATTTCTCAAACTCAAAATAGATATTTTTGTGTAGTATGAATGAAACTACAAATACAATGAGGAAATACCTGGTATTTGCAAAGTACTTTTGGGGGTACAAAGAAATGCATGGATGGACCTGTGAGGTGTATCTCGGTGGTTAGTACCAGGAACTCGGAGATCATCCATGCATGGAGACTGTCAGATAGGTTTTCCGAAAGATGAGGCAGCCTTTTATTCCTAGATCCGAGAGATTACATTTTTACAGCTCAGCTTCAGAAGCAGAAGAATAATCATTATGTTCATAGATTATTTACCCAATGAATTTTACTTTTATTGGACTTTTCAATTACCTTATAAGGCACTGCCTACACAACCACTATTTCAATATGAATCAAATAATTGTTTCTGAAAAACATATCTCTCTGACCCCTGATGAAAGTATTTTTAAGAGATCAGCTATTATGAGGCTTGAGCTCACAGTGTCTTCTGCATGCCAGGCAAGCACTCTTCCAATGAGTGATTCCCACAGCCAATTTATCTTTTTTTTCTTAGCATCCTCTAAAGGAAAAATGTTTTTAAGCTTATTATACTGTTTTGTGTTGCCAAATTCTATGTGAAACAGTAGAAAATAGGCTTGGAGGATTCTCCGTGTTAAGATATGTTATGAAGTTTCTCCCCAGGGACTCATGATTTGAAGGCTTGGTCCTAGGCTTGTGGCAGTATTAGATCAAGATGGTACAACTGGATCAGGATGTACTGACTTCATCAGTGGATGAATCTGTTGATGAGTTTCCAGCTGCATGGGCTGTTAGTGATGGAGCCTCATTGGTGGAAGGAGGTGACTGGGTGTTTATATTTAAAGGGTGTAGCTTGTTCAAGGATTCCCTTTCTCTGGCTTTCCTGTCTGCCAGAAAAGGACCACTTTTGTGCATGATACCCCCCTCCTACACACACACACACACACACACACACACACACACACACACACACACTCAATGAGGCCCAGAGACCATGGACTAAAACTTCTGAGAGCATATGCTAAAATGATTACTTTCTCCTTTGAACACTTTTCTTAGCTTATGTTTTGACACCAAGAAGAAAAGTGACCAGCACGCCATACAGAACAAGAGTTCAAACTTTCTCAAACCTCAGAGAAGAATCACGTAATTTATAATGTAATCTAATAGCAGGGAAAAGTTATGAGGAGACAATAATGTAATCACACACACACACACACACACATACACACACACACACACACAAACATGCAGAGAAAATGATTCAGCTTTCTCCACTTTATGAGGAGACAATAATGTAATCACACACACACACACACACATACACACACACACACACACACACACACACACACAAACATGCAGAGAAAATGATTCAGCTTTCTCCAAGACACCAAAAACAGCAAAGAAAATGAAAAATTACATTTCAAGGATTTGACGAAAGCAAACTGATTTTACATTGTACAACTTTAATAACTGACATAAATATCTGAGCTGATTATCATAATGTCATAATTAAAAGTATTTCGGAGTATAATTGTGTGATGAAGGAGTTGGAAAACAAAATAGAGGAATCGAATAAGAAGCTGAGAAATGAAACAGTATCTTAGTATTCAAGGTTTTGCACAGTTGGTGTCATTGGGGAGTAGAAGGAAAATGAATAAAGGTAGAGAGAGGTGAGCTACTGAATTAGGACAGTAGGAAATGAGGCATTTAACACCAATTACCATACTATTTTGTCTTTATTCCCAGGTTTTATGAAATGTCCTGATATCCTTTGGGAAATGTATCATACAAATGATAATATTCTATTAATTATATTCAAAATGACACTCATTTATATCAAATTATACTCAATAGAATTTATTTTAAGCAAACCTACAAAGTTGGGGGTTATAGCTATATAAACTTTGGCAAAGCAAATCTCTGAACTACCTGTTTTGCACTCCGAATGCTGCCAATTGCAACGTTTATTTTTAGTACGTAGTTCTCTTTATTTCAACAGAAGTGGGGTTTTTTTCTGCTTCTCTTTAATATTTTTCTTTGTAGTTTTTCTCTTCAAGAACAGAAATGTTGTGATCCTTCATATTCTGGTCTTCTGATGATTTTAATACACCTTTAAATGTTTTATGGAAATCTAACCTGCTTCTCCAAAGGACCTCAACCATCCACTCATTTTTCCAACCTGGTAGAAAAGGCCAAATTTTCTGACTCAATCTTATCGATAGGTATGCATGGACTGCGGAGACTGGACACAGGCCGATAACCCGTTTTCAACTTCTTTTAAGTAAGCATTGAATCTGCAAATCCAAATGCTTTTGTGTAAGACTGAAAATTCTGCAAAGTTAGTTTTGTCTCTACACATAAAACTCCAGATTTTGATACCTGAAGATGAAATTTTGAAGTTTCAAGGAATGAACTGCAATTCACATTTACTGCAGAGGTAAGCATGTATCATGATCAAATCTTAATATTTTGAGGGAGTATTTTTGAGGCTAAGGAAGTTACTATTGGGAGTAAATTATTCTTGGGACTCGGCTTTGTGTATAAAGAGAGTCCTGCACAATCCTGTAGGTTACTTCCCCAACCCATGTCTTATACCAATATAAACCTCTTCAGAACAGATTGTGAAGTTACACTGATTTTAATTTATTGGATGAACAAAAGCTCTCCTGGGTTCTGAATGAGTCCACTCCCAGTAAGCATTATCAGAAGGCAGAGGTACCACAGTTCCCCATAGATCCTGGAATTTAATCAATATTCAAAAAGCATGTTATGGAAAGATTAAAGGAAGAACCCAGCAAATTTTTTTTAAATCCATTTTATTGGAATTCTGGATGAGGTCCTCCCTGTTCATGCATGTAGATATTGTGTGTTTGAATGCAGTTTTTGAGTTTGATCTGAACTATTTTCTTCATCTAAGTTAAGAGCAGGAACTTCACGTAGAATTCTGTGCATTCTTGGGCTTATAATAGTGTTCTATGCATAGCAATATCTGAATTAAAATTAGAAAGCAATGGCCGTGAAACCAAGGTATAAGTACTTTCAAATTGTCAGGCTAATACAGGTCAAGAAAATGACAGTTGATAAACAGCTTCACTGGTAACTCTTGCTTGATATGCATAGAATGACATTTCAATCTATAGAAATTAGATTTGAAATTAGAATAATTAAAACAATCTAGATGGAAAATCGTCTCCTCTTAATGGAAATGATTAATTTGTGTGTGTACATGTGTGTGCGCGTGTGTGTGCATGTGCGCTTGGTGTGAGAAAGGACCAGTAAAGGCCAAAAGTCTTTCACAGCAACTTCAAGCATTTTATTTCTCTGCCTTTTAGCCTTTCTATATTTCTGTGATACTTCAAAAGAACTTTCTAGCACTAACAGGAAACCAATTATTTCACCACTCTAGAACCTATCTCTCTCTCTCCACTAACTTATAAGAAAAGCACCATCAACTTAAAAGTTCTAAGAAGAAAATTTTTAAAAAAAATTTAAAATGCCAAACAGAACAAAGAAGTTAATTAAGATGTTGCGTGTATGTCGCCAAAAGTGGTATCTCTTTAAAATAATGCCTCTCAATTAAGTTTATCAAAACTAACTTCTGCACTTTGACATGAAGGTTTGGGTATAACACATGTCAGTCTGGCCACTCCATCACAGAAATGACTTTCAAATGTGCAGCAGATGGTAATCAAATTTGACTTGAGTCTTTTGAAGATGTATGTTAGGATTAACAAGACATGGACTGCACAACTCAGAAATTAAGGAAAGTCTTCTCTACAAGAGGACTGTGATAATAATTTGGGGTGTTAGGATCAGGTGTCAACATGAGCCATTTCCAGAACAGCATGGCTGTGACAAGATGTGGGGTGGGGTGATAGAAGTTGTTACCAAAGTCATGTATGAATGACACTTGCTGACTTCTCTGGTAACCCTGTGGTATATTAACATAAATCTAAAATAGCGTAACATCTGATCATGTGCTTGTGACAGCTCTCGAGCATTCACATATACAAAGGACATTTGCAGCTTTTAAGTGTGTGTGCTCTGTGGAAGAGGATCGTGGAGTCCCACCCACACTCCATATGGCTGCCAAAATGTCCTTATTGTGATCAGGATGTGAATTAACGACAGGCGTCAATCACTGCATCCTTACAAAGCTCTGATGATGATGGGTTGTTGGTAGTTTATCAATACCATTATACTTCAGATAACAAATGCTCTGCAGCATTCACAAGAGACCACAAAATAGGACATTGCAAATGAAAATAAGTGAAGAAACTTCATTATCACAGTTCTTGTTTCCAACTTTTGAAATTTCCATGAAGAAATCATAAAACAAAACATCAATTTAAAAAAAAAGTTAGAGGTAGTTGCTGTACAGGAAAATCACGGAGAAAATGTTTGACACTTAGAATTTATTCTATTGTTTGAAATACCAGAATTGTTTCAATTCTAGATTTTGCATTCTATCATCTCCTGCCTCCTCTCCAGGTGGCCTATTATGTAAAGTTGTCTCAGGTCCACACCCAATTTTTATGAGAAAACACTTGGATACTAATTCTAGTTATTGAACATATGCTAAGTTTTTGAAGTCGTAAACTATTTAGTCTTTATATCAGTTTTATGAATTAAGTACCAGTAATTTTCGCTCACAGATGTAGTAACTGAAGTGCAGAGGCCTGAGCGTACACAGCTACTAAATTGGAGAGCTGCAGTTAACAATGCCAAGTTTTCTGCCTGATCCAAGTGTTTTAATCATGATTTCTTCCTGTAACATCCTTCCATATAGATTCTCACTCTGCCCTTGCCTCCAGAACCCTGGATGCAAAGTCCCCAAGCAAACACTCATATACTGCTGTGTTAGTATTTATTGAATACATAAGAGAGTACCAAAGGTATCTATAAAAATGGATTTGAAAACAAAGGGTGTACAAAAGTACACAGTAAACTTTCTCAGGTCTTGTATCTTCCCAAATTCTTGGAGAAATTTAGGCAAATCTTTTCCCTTTGCTAAACCCAGTTATTTGTCTTCTATAAGCAAAGGAACTGATATGAATATTTCTATGGAGAACTGTAATTTGAATATTCATATGAACACCACCTTTTAAATGAAAGTATAATATTTGGGCTAGTATACTTACACTTTAAAGCAATAGCCATCATTCCCCTCAACTTCATTCCAATGTATGCACCTTGCTATTTTTTATACCATGATTGATGGTAGATTGTTCCTCTTCTCTTTATTTTTGATGTATCTTACCCTCTAGACTGTATATACTTGAGGATGGAAAAAGATGTTAGTTTGTTTACCATTTTAGACCTATTACCAAATCCAGAAAATGGTATATTCTAGACCTGTACAAATAATTTACATGGTCCACATTACAATCTGATGTAGATACTTAGAAACATTGGAAATGCTATCTGCATTATATAACATTTTAAATGCAGGTCCCAGCAGACTTGCAGCTTGGTCAATTCTTTGACAAATATTTATGTTGACAGTAGACTAAACGATAAACCCAAGGAAGTGACAGGAAGCCTATAAATACCTGAATGCAGAATGCATAAGAGACCACAGTAGGTCAGGAATAAATTCCTAAAGTAAGATTTGTTGTCCAAGAATAGTTGTGATGAGTTTGAGTTGCTCAAAAACCAATAGAAGAGTTTAAAAGAAGGAAAGGGTTGAGCAGAAATATGAGCCCAGACATTTTTGAGAAGTTGGGTGACTTAGGAATAGACTAAAATATTAGTGATCCTATTTGCTAGGCTTAACAGAGAAGAACCATTAAGGCACGAGAGAGTGAAGAATTTATGAAATTCAGAGGTAATGGATGAGCAGCAGCATGCAGGGAAAGGAATAAAAGTTGGTTGAATATGATTTGGCCCATGTTGTGTTTAGAACCTGAACGTTTTTCACTTTCAGCTAATGATACCACAACATTTATTTATTTTCTCTCATTTTGGACATGGCAGTTTGTTTGTAGTCACCATTGTGGATAACTCCCTCATATCATAAGGCTGTCATGACATAAGGTAATAAATATAATTGAATATGGAAAAAATAAACTGTTGAAGGAATTGTATAAAAATCTCAGCAACTTGTGTTTATCTGGCTATTTCTCCTCCAAGAGTAAAGAGCCTGGGCAGATGGTTTCTGCAACAAAGAAGGAAAATGAACAAACAATGCAGAGGGACACTGGCCCAGGGACCACAGTGCCCAAGTGATCCCTGTCAGGCCCGAGTGGTGCTCCAAGCAGTTAACCAGACAGGATCTGCCCACAGTGTGCTCTCACTCTCTCACAGTTTTGTTTATATTGCTGAATTTCATAAAGTCTTCCCTCACACTTCCCATTATAGATACCAGAGAAATGTATGCTTTCCTAAAAAGAATTAAACTCTGTTTACTGCTCTAGGTATCATTTAGTTTGTTATTCTATTTTTCTCAAGTTGCTATTTTATATTTAATGGTTGCAGAATAAAGTCTGTGATTTAAAATAATGATAAATCTGGAAGTTGGAAAGCTATCCTGATGTGTATCTAGTTCATATTGTGGAGCAATATTTAATGATAACTTTTATTGTTTTTGCAAACCCCTGGAAAGGAGATAGTACATAATGTATCTTAGCTACTGCTAATTTACTGATCAGTGTCATTGATAATGCTTTGAAGTTGTGTTATTTCTATTTTATACTAAAACAAGCCAACAATAGATGATATACTTAACAAAAGATACAAAATAAGTAAGTTTGAGATCCATTGCTCACTATAATTTCGACAAAATATCTAAATTGATTAAGCTGTCAGATCAGAATTCTAGATTCCTTTGATTTCTTTGTATACAATCCTACATGGTAGTATACTCAGATTTAGTCACTTTTTAAAATAATATGTATTTATTTTTATTTTATGTGTATGAATGCTTTGCAGGCATATATGTAGGTATATCACATGGATGCAATACCCAAGCAGGCCAGACAGAAGAGGGGTTTGAGTCCCCTAGAATTTGAGTTACAGATGGTCTTAGCAACCATGTGGTAGCTAGGAACTGAACCTGGATCCTCTACAAGAGAAGCCACTACTCTTAAACCCTGAGCCATCTGTCCAGCCACACATTTAGTCAGTTTCATCTCTATATTTTAAAGGTTTCTCTTTGGATCAAGACATTTACTACACTGAATTAATTCATCATTGATATTGAAATAAAGGTAGGTGGCAGAAAATTGAAGAAAAGTTATAATAAAGGTGCTAAATGGGTCGCTGAACACAATACTTTGGTGTAATTCACAATATTTCCTAATTTCCATGCTGTAACTAATATGTTGTTTTAAAGAAGAAACAAAAAATGGTTTCTACATATAGTATTTATTTTATTACCTTTCTACCAACTCAAGAATATCTCTGTTTTGTACTTTTTGAGAATCAATCTCTGTTTTATTAATATTTACTAAGACATGAAGAATGAAAATTTTATGGAGGGGGAAAATCTATATGCTGAGTTAACTCATTTTACAAATGAAAACAGACACATATATGTAGGACTGTTACTAGTTACAATTATCTTCTGATTAGACACCTATTTATGAAAGTTATATAACTTTTTGAATCATCACAAGTTAACAAAGTATGTATTTTTCTTACTTAGTATATGAAGAAATTAAAATGAAGATAGTGTTATAATTCATCATGGCATTTAGCATGGGTTCAAATTGAATGCCAAACACAAACTCTTTATGCTACATCAACTTTCACTTCCATAGCAACACAGACAAACTTTAAATTCCATTTGCCTAGAAAGACATTTGGGGAAAAAGAAAGCAATTCATTTTTTTTTATTTATTTGGACATTGATGTGGTTATTTGATCTTGAAGCTGGTGTTGGATCATCCATTGGTGTTTTCCCTTGGGGATAACAGGGTAGATGGGCTCTTTGGGGGGGCGTGCTACGGGATGGAGCCAGTGAGGATAAGGGTATAAAGATGATTAAGATTGTTTGAGATATTTTGTATGAAATACACAAATTATTCAATAAAAACAAATTTTAAAAAGATTTTATTTGGGCAAATGAGGCAGAGTCCGATTTTCAAACAAAAATTTAAAAATTTTCGCATTCTCTCTGAACTGTAGCCTATTTTGTCTAAATTATGCCTTAATTCATACATTCAAATTTTCAGGTCAAACCATAATCGTTCCACTTATTTATGTGTTCTTCAGTATGGTTCACCTATTTTCTACAATATTCAATGTACTGGACTTATATTACTTTCTTAAAGTTATTCTCAGTATTTTAATTTTTAAAACTCTCATGAATGGTGGTGTTTCCTTGATTTCATATTTGGACAGTTTTTTTAATGCTTTTGACTCATATAGATTTTACATATTGAAAATTTTTTGAATTTTTTTACTTCTAATATTTTTTCGTAGTCTTTAGAGTTTTCTGAGTATGGTGATGGTATTATAATGTATAAACATCTTTTCTTAAAAAAAAACTGCTTCAAAACCTCGCATCTCATGGGCTAGGGAGATAGCTCATTCAGTAAAATGTTTGCCTCAGAAGCAAATTCTTTGACTTTGGTCCTCAGAATCCTCATTAGAACTAAAATTAAACGAAGTATGGCTGGTCATCTTCTAGTACTGGCCAGTCAGTCTAGCCTAGTCTGTTTGGCCTAAGCTCCAGGCCAAACAGAGACTCTATCTTAAAACAAGAGGAGAGAGCAGTGTCTGTGGAAAGACAACTGAGGCTGTGTTGTGGCCACCATATGTACACAGACCTTTGTGAATGAAAACTTCCAGGCATCTACACACGTATGAGCATATGCACACACCAACACACACAGAATTATTTAGGTCATACAAAGCTAACCAGAGAGTAAATAAAACATTTCAGTAGGCTCTATGTTCTTAAAGTGGCTATCTGAAAGTTAAATATTGTTTGATTTGTTAGTATAGTACAGCAGGGAAAGGTATAACTATGTATGGTTTGATTTCATAATTTTTCTCAAAATACTCAAACATTTGAATTTTCCCATTTTATGATATGTTTCATTTAATTTCTATATTAAGTAAGATAATTTTGTTACATTTTCCAAGAGTATGGAGTGAATTCTGAGAACAGGAGACCTATATTCAGGAATAGTTTGAAATTTTAACAAATTTGTAACAAATTAAATGAGAGACAATTATTCATAATGTATGCACCTATGAGTAATGCCTTGCGAACCTCTGCTGAGTAGAAATATAAACACTGATTTCTTAAAGTTTTGAGAACTTTATCTTTTTTGAAATACATGCATAACAAAATCCACATATGTTGTTCAAAATCACATTCAAAATATTCATAGCACCACTATTTATAATAGTCATACATTTTCAAAAGTAAACTTTTCTTCCACATTAAAATTGGTAAATAAGTGTTAATATATTCAAACAGGAGAATTTGAATGAACAGCTTCTCACTATGTATAACTCCATGGTCAAGTCTCACAAACATAATGGTGTGCAAAAGAAATTAGATTCCAAATACTATTTATATATGGCTCTTTGGGATATAATTAAATAGGTACAAAGCTAAGCTATAGCAATCAAAGCCCAATAATGTTTTCTTTGTTTTGTTTTGTTTTGTTTTAGTCTTTTTGAGATAGGTCTCCCTGTAGCCCCAGCTGGCCTGGACTTGCTATGGAGACCAGGCTGGCTTTGATCTCCCAGAGATCTGCCTGCCATTGCCTCCCCAGTGCTGGGATTAAAGGCCTGTGCCACCATGTCTGGCATATGGTTATCATTTTTAAAGATTCACTGATTTTTATTTTATGTGTATGAGTGTTTTGTCTGCATGTACATATATATATATACCACATATGTGCAGATCCCACAGAGGTGAGAAGATGGCATCAGATCCCTTGCAACTGTAGTGTCAGATCCCCTGGATCTGTATTTACAGGTGGTTGTGAGCCACCATGGGGGTGCTGGAAATGGAATCCAGGTCCTCTGCAAGAGCAGCAAGTGTTCTTAACCATTGAGACATCTCTACATCCCCTGGTTATTATTTTTTTGTTTGATGTTTGTTTGGTTTGGTTTGGTTTTGTGTTTTGTTTGTTTTTTTAAGACGGGGTCTCCTGTAGACCCAGCTGGCCTGGAACTCACGAGGTAGACCAGGTTGGCCTGGATCTCACAAAGATCCTCTGCCCTCTGTTTTCCCAAAGCTGGGAATAAAGGCATGTGCCACAATGCCTGTCTTTAGTTATCATTTTTTGAGGGACAGACTGGGTAATGACTTGAACACTAATAATTACCTATTTGGATCTGGATGCAAATTCTATAGGAGCATTCATCAAAATCTATTCAAAAGTGTGTTCTGCAAACTTTTCTGTACTTAATTACACAAAGTTCTTAAAACTCAAGAAAAATTCCATATTTATTTCTAATAAGCTAATTTTAAGAGTAGATTCAAATAAATCTCCCATATATTTTATCTATCTATCTATCTATCTATCTATCTGAGCCCTTTACTTTTTATATCTTATACATGGTCCCATTCTTGTTATTCACACACAAGAATATTATGTTATGACAGTAAATATGTACCAATTCCACTTTAGTGGAGGAGTCTGAACCCCACACTGCCACCAGTTGAATTTCCATGATTCGCTCCCTCTCTCTGGTTATGTCTCTCCTCTGCTTATACATGAACATACACACTAAATGATAATATAGCATTATAACAATATCATAAACATTCTTAAAAAGAGAATTACTTCTAATGTCATCTATCAATTTTAAATCACTACATACATCTATAGTACACTAACCTGCACAACCTAACACACTACTTAGGAAAAACTTAAATTCCAGACTAATCTCAAAATAATACTATTTTGCTTCTAGTACAAAATTATTGCAATACCAATCTAAGGTACCCCTACTTAATTCTCAGGTAAAGCCAGGATGGGCAAAGCTGAATACTGCATAAAAATATGGTGGCATAAAAGCTGGCAGGAGAAAAATAGAAGAAATTTTCAGTTTGGACAGCCTAGTCTGAGCCTTCGAAATTATTCCAATGCCATTCAATTTTTATTCTGGGTGAATATGTGGGTCAGTTGCTCATTAATTCAGCTGGCTTTCAATTCTAGGCTACTATTATTAAATCCTTTATTCAGATGTTATTCAAATGAGTCTCTCTATTAAAAGAAGTGAGCGGATACAGACAAAACATATTGTTAGTAAATCCTCCAGTTTGGCCACACATTAGTGATGGATTTGGCACTCTCAGTGTCAAGTACTCCATTGGCATCTGTTACAACAGAACCAAGACACAAAGAGTGAAATGAAAACAAGCGGATGCAGGGACAGGAATGAGACAGAATGTCTGAAATGTTCAGCAAATTCTTTGTCCCTAGAGACACTTTCAACTTCTCACAAACTGACCTAGAGTTCAGGACCACAGCCTCTAAGTCCTTTTCTGCAGCAGTATAGAAGGGTAAGCACATAATGCACAAAAGTTTGGACAGACAGCTGCTGTTGTCTTCAAGTATGTGAAGAGTATCTCTAATGGACTACTGTCTTGTGACTTTCTTTTAGGTACCTCTTCTACTGAACACACATGTGTATTTCTCCACCTAGATGCCTAAGTGTCTCAGCAGGTACCTGCCTGAGCATTAAAGGAGACTTAACAATCTTTATCATGCTACTTGCTATTGATGCTCAACAATCCTGAATACCATTCTAGAAAACATTTATTCTCTAAACTCTTGCACTACCAAGCAATCTGACATCATGAAAGCCGTTCTTCACCAGCAGCTCAATGGTAATGAATGGACTCTGGAGTTGGGTTCGGTTCCTTCTACCAGCCCTGGGAACTATGTCTCTTGACCCAATTGCTCTTAGATCCTTCACATGTACAATGAATGATTTTAAATATTATCAACTCAGAGGGCTTCATACAAATTAAATGAGGAGCTGGAGAGATGGCTCAGTGGTTAAGAGAACTTCCTGCTCTTGCAGAAGACCCAAGTTCAGTTCTCAACACCCACATGGCAGCTCACGACTGTCTGGAATTCAAGTTCCTCTTCTTGCCTCCACAAGTACAAGGCATACACGTGATACACCAAAATACATGCAGACAAAACACTCATACCTATGAAATAAAAATAAAATATATCTTTAAAAATTGAATGAATTAAATTTGGATTCTTTAAGATGATATCTGGCATATGGTGAACATAATTTGATGTCTTAACTCATTATTATTGATTAGTAGCTTCCTGAGAAAAAAAATCTTTTAAATAAGAATTCTTGAGGATGCCAACAACCTAGATCAAAAGAATGACTTTATAATGGGAAAACAACAGACAGCTTATGAAGTCATTAGAACAAAATCGTAGACAAACATTTTAGCTCTCAAAACATGTCCTCTTCCTAATTCCTAACTACTCTGCCAGATCATTGAGGCTAAGTAAAATGAAGTAGCCAGAATATAGAAATAACATTAATAAACACTAGTGCTGAGGTTGTGCTGTTAATTCTTGTGGCACAAGGATTTGGAAACATGCAACTTGTAGTGAGAATGCCATTGAAACACTCAGCTACACAGCCATGTTCACAGCTGGTTACCATGTATAGGTATTAAAGTCTGAATCTCTGTTTCGGTCCTTCACCACCCTGTGGGCAGCACATCCTGATGCCTCTAAAACACCCAGTTTCTGTATCCCAGTGGTACACCAAGTACAGAATAGCCAACATCAACTTCTCTCCAGAATCCCATTCCCATGAATTGCCACTCACTTTGTTACCAGGGTAAAACACTATTATCAGCCCCTCTCTCTCTCCACATGTTTTTCTCTAACTCACATTATTTTCTTAATTTAGAACAACATTTCTTTTGCTGGAATAACTACTGGAAATTTCTTTTACTGGAATAACAGTAAAATTTTCTTTTACAAAATTTCTTTTACTGGAATAACAGTAGTTTAAATGCTTCTCTACTGTGTAATTTCCATGATCCATTCTTTTTTGTAAGCATTAATTTTTAATAACTACATGATTAGAAGAAGCATTTCACTACAGATTTAACATATTCAGTAACACACTCCAAGGAAGAGTACATCTCTTTCACAAGTGGGTGCAAGGTTCTAGGTTCACAGTTGAGTTAATAGTTATACAATACTGAACTCAGTATAAGCCCTTTAAGACATAAAACTGAGTGAGTTTTTTAACCTTTAAAAGAGATGTCCATTTCATTTCAGAATATATTGTTCCTTGCAGGAAGACTCATTGTTTTTGCTACTAACACTGAGATGTTGGCGCATGCATCCGTAATTTGTATGCATCTGATTATTACTAGTCATAATCGGTTGCATTTGGATACTTGGCACCTGTGTATGCCTATGAAATCATAGAGTAGATATCAATGGTAATGTTTATCACCTCTATTAATTAGCATGATGTAAATTGCCATGCTTCCTCCTCAAATATAATACATTTTTTAAAAATTTGTTGATTTTTTTGAGTGTGTGTATATCACACAGAACATCCCAAACCATCTTATTTGACTATACACCCACTTCCCAGATGGCACCCTCCCATAGCCTCCTTCCCTCCACTAGAGCCCTTATACTCTGATATCCCTGCTACTATCTGCTGTGTTGTCGGCATCCCCAGCCATTCCCCAATACTTGCCCTTCTGGTGAACCTAGTCAGTCTATCTAGAGGTCTTCGTTTTAGGAAGGTCAGCTGTTCCTCCTCTAGCATCAATCAGTTGCCAATATTCCTTTAGATAAGTTTAGGGTGTGCTGTTCATTTTCCCAGTTCTATGCTGGGTTACTATTGGGGAGTCCCTTTGGTCATCCTGGCCAACAACTTAAACCAAGGTTATCTCCTATCTGGCATTGTTGCTTGTTATGTAGCCTTTAGCTATGCATATGGACTCTTAAGAAATTATATTGACCGCTTTAATCTTTGGTTATACTTTCCTTTTGGATTTTTAAGACCATACAGTTGGCCCAGATAAGCCAAATTATTTTTACTATTAAAGTTGTTTGAGGATCTGTTCCTCAGGGGTCACATGGGCTTGGGAAGAGCCCCTGGATCCTTTCTTTTACTGCTCGACCACAGTTGGCTTTGCTTGAAAGCATGGAGAAAATGATTCCTCTGTGTTGACCACCCTCTTTGTAGACTGGACACTGGTTCAAGTCCATCTGGTGGCGTCTCCTCAGCCTCCTTGATCAAGAGGACAGGTGACCCACCAGAATTACAGGACATTTTGAAAGATGCTCATAATCTCCTGGATCTAGTCCACCTAGGAAGGCAAGAAGCAAAAACTGTCCTTTATGTCCCACTGACAAAATTAATATAGGCCTCAAAGTATGTCTGTTAAACATCCAAGAAGGTTAGTTCCACCAGTCTGGTACTTTTAATTACTGTGTGTCATGTAGATAAATCTTGGGCAAAGACCAATTGTTCTCAGGTAAACCCTACCTAGACATATATTTCTTGATCTGCTATGTATAATTTGTCAGTAGGTTGTAGGAGTAATATGGTTCTCTCTGGTTTTCAAAACTAGCTCAGCATTATTTATCTCTTGCATTGTCTCACCTCTCCACCATAGTTTTCCCAGATTAAGAAGCCCCCATTTCCCCCCTTTGTCCCTTAATAGTACCCATCTCCTAATGTCCTACCTCTCTTGAGCTCATTCTTTCCCCTTAACCCCTAGGTTTCTTGTATACCCTTCCCTCCCTGCCTCCTTTAAACTAACCCAATTTTTATCCATATCTCCCTTATTAAGGCCTGTTTCCTACTCTTCTTCTCTTTCAGGTTCTTTCTTTTCCTTTACCTCCCTGTTTCCTTTCTGAGTCTGTGTTACTTCACTTAGTATAACAGTTTCTAGTTCCATGCATTTATCTGCAAATTTCTTCATTTCATCTTTATTACTTAGTAAAACTCCATCTTATAAATGAACCACATTTTCATTATCCACTCGTCAATTTAGGGACACTTATGTTGCTTCCATCTCTTAGCTATTGTGAAAAGAGCAGCAACAAACATGGATGTACAAGTGTCCCTGCAATACGATGAGTTCTTTGGGTATATGCCAATGAGTGGTATAACTGGGTCAAATGGTAGGTTGATTTATATTTTCTTAAGAGTTCTCCCCACTTCTTTCCATAGGGGTTGAACAAGCTTGAAGCCCCACCAGCAGTGGATGAGTGTTCCCCTTTCCCCTCATCCTCTCCAACATTTGGTATCATTTGTTCTCTTGATCTTAGCCAGTCTGACTAGGGTAAGGTGAAATCTTAAAGTGAATTTAATTTGCATTTCCCTAATTATTAGTGATATTGAACATCTTTTAAGATGTTTCATAGCCATCTTTACTTCTTCTTTTGAGAACTCTCTGTTCAGCTCCTTAGCCCATCTTTTAATTAGGTCGCTTCTTGTCTTGATTCTCTCTTTTTCGAATTTGTTATATATTCTGGATAGTAAACTTCTGTCGGATGTGTCGCTGGTAAAGATTTTCTCCCATTCTGTGGGTTTTCTGATCGTTTTCCTGGTTGCCTCCTTTGATGTAGAGAAGCTTTTTAGTTTCATGGGGTCCCATTTGTTAATTCTTGCCCTTGTTTCCTGAGCAATTGATGTCCGATTTAGAAAATCCTTTCCTGCACCTATATCTTGTAGGTTTTTTCCAATGTTTTCTTCTAACAGTTTCAGAGTTTCAGGCTTTACTTTGAGGTCTTTGACCCATTTGGAATTGACTTTTGTGCAAGGTGAAAGATAGGGGTTTAGTTTCATTCTTCTACAGGTGGAGATCCAGTGTTTTGCCAGCACCATTTGCTGAACATGCTCTCTTTCCTCCAGTGAATATTCTTGGCCCCTTTGTCAAATATCAGGTGGCTTAAATCATATTTACTCATATTTAGATTATGGGTCTATTTTTGTGCCGGTACCATATTGTTTTATGATTATAGCTCTGTAATACAGCTTAAAATCTGGTATAGTAATACCAGCATTGCTCTTAGTGCTCAGGGTTTTGATTAAGGTTGCT
>NW_008360321.1:3050791-3051311 GCF_000622305.1 Nannospalax galili
TGAAGAATGTTGTCGGGATTTTATTGGCATTGCATTGAATCTATAAATGGCTTTTGGTAGGATGGTCATTTTCACCATATTAATTCTTCCAATCTATGAGCATGGGAGGTCCTTCCATCTTCTGATGTCTTCCTCAATCTCTTTCCTTAAGGAATTAAAATTATCATTGTAGAGCTCTTTAATGTCTTTGGTCATGTTTATTCCATGATTTTTTTTTTTTGCAGCTATTGTGAAAGGGAGTGTTTCCATTTGCTCTTTCTCTGATTGCTTGTTATTGGTATATAGAAAGGCTATAGACTTTTGTAGGTTAATTTTGTAACCTGCCACTTTACTGAACTTGTTAATAATTTCTAGGAGTTTTCTGGTGGAATTTTTGGCATCTCTTAGATATAATATCATATCATCTGCAAAAAGGGATAATTAGATATCTTCTTTTCCAATTATAACTCATTTAATTTCCTTCTCTTGCCTTATTGTTCTTGCAAGATTTTCAAGCACTATGTTAAAGAGAAGTGGGGAT
>NW_008360321.1:3051373-3052925 GCF_000622305.1 Nannospalax galili
TCTGCATCTATTGAGATGACCATGTGGTTCTTGTCTTTGAGCCCATTTATATGATTTATGACGTTTATTGAATTAGGTATATTGAACCATCCCTGCATCTCTGGAATAAAGTTGACTTGATCATGGTGGATGATCTTTTTGATGTGTGTCTCTATGTGGTTTGCAAGTATTTTATTGAGAATTTTGGCATCTATGTTTATTAAAGATATGGGTCTATAGTTTTAATTTTTTGGTTGTATCTGTACCTGGCTTTGGTGTTACAGTGATGCTGGATTCATAGAAGGAATTTGGAAGTTCTCCTTCCATTTCTAACTTTTTGAATAAATTAAGTAGTATTGAATGTAGATCTTTAAATGTCTGATAGAATTCTGCTGTAAATCCATCTGGTCCTGGGGTTTTTTCAGTCAGGAGGTTTTGTATTATTGTTTCAATTTCCTTATATTTTATGGGTCTGTTTAAACTGTTGATCTCTACTTGGTTTAACTTTTTTGTTGGATCCCATGCCTTTACATATCTGTCCATTTCTTTTAGGTTTTCAAATTTAGTAACATATACGTTTTCAAAGTATTCCCTTATAGTGTTCTGTATCTTTCTGGTGTCTGTGGGCTAGCAGTCTGTCAATCTTGTTTATCTTTTCAAAGAACAAGCTCTCGGAGCTGTTGATTCTTTGTATTGTTTTCTTTGTTTCAATTTAATTAATTCCTGCCATGATTTTGGTTATTTCTTCTTGTCTGCTGGGTTTGGGTTTCATTTGTTGTTGCTTTTTGAGTGTCTTAAGTAGCAATGTTAAGTCATTTATTTGTGTTCTTTCTGAATTTTTCATATAGGCACTTAGAGCTATAACCTTACCTCTAGGGATAGCTTTTAGCGTGTCCCAGAGGTTTTGTTGTGTTGTATCGTCCTTTTCATTTAGTTCAAGGAATACTTTTATGTCTTTCTTAATTTCTCCTTTGACATATTCATCATTCAGGAGTGTGTTTTTTCATTGTTTAATCTCCGTGTGTTCATGTGGTGATTAGGGCTTCTTCGGGTGTTGATTGTAAGCTTTATTGCATTGTGGTCTGATAGAATGCATGGTATTATTTCAATCTTTTTGTATTTGTTGAGGCTTGTTTTGTGCCCCAGTATATGGTCGATTTTGGAGAAGATCCCATGGGGTACTGAACAGAAAGTATGTTCTTTGGTGCTTGGGTGGAATACTTGGTAGATGTCTATTAGGTCCATTTGATATATGGTATTGTTTAAGTCAGATGTCTCTGTTAACTCTCTGCCCTGTTGACCTATCTAATGGAGACAGTAGGGTATTGAAGTCCCCTTCTGTTAATAAGTTGGGATTAATCTGGGTCTTAAAGTCCTGTTGTATTGTTTTTATGAAGTTGGTTGTGCAAGAGTTTGGTGACTATATGTTCATGATTGTAATATCATCTTGATTTATTGTTCCTTTGATCAGAATAAAGTGGCCGTCTTTATCTCTTCTAATTAGTTTTAGTTTAAAGTCTATTTTGTCAGATATTAGAATTGCTACACCTGCTTTTTTCTTAGTACCATTTGC
>NW_008360321.1:3053046-3053805 GCF_000622305.1 Nannospalax galili
TTTGACTGGGGAGTTCAGTCCATTAATGTTTAAAGTTATTAATGAAAAATGAGTATTGAATCTTGTCATTTTTATTTCTGTTTGCATTCATGATGTAGCTGTGCTTTTCCACATTTATACCTTTATTGAATTTCTTTCTGCAACCCCTTGGGTGTAGTCATTCCTTTCTTCAGCTCTTTGTATTGCTTCCAGAACTCTCTGAAGGGCTGGTTTTGTGGATATGAATTCCTTCAGCCTGTTTATGTCATGGAAGGTTTTTCTTTCCCCTTAGACCACAATAGACATTTTGGCTGGGTATAGTAATCTGGGTTGGCATCTGTGGTCATTTAAAACTGGGAATACTTTGGTTCAGGCTCTTCTGGCTTTCTTAGTTTGCACTGAAAAGTCAGCTGTAATCCTAATGGGTTTTCCTTTATATGTGACTTGTTTCTCTTTTGCAGATTTCAGAATTGTCTCTTTGTTTTGTACGTGTAGTTTTTCCTATGATGTGCCGTGGAGAGTTTCTTTTCTGTTCCTGTCTGTTTGGTGTTCTCTATGGTTCTTGTATTTGTATGGGCATGTCTTTCTTTAATTTTGGAAAATTTTCTTCCACGATTCTGCTGAAGATCTGGTCCATGCCATTATCTTGGGATTCTTCTCCTTCCTGCATGCCTATGATTTATAAGTTTGGTCTTTTTATGATGTCACAAATTCCTGCATATTCCATTCTTGTGATTTCTTAAATTTTTCATAATCTTTGTTTGTGTGGTCTAGTTCGTC
>NW_008360321.1:3054205-3057571 GCF_000622305.1 Nannospalax galili
AACTGCTCCTTTTTGTGAGCTTTATGTGTCTTTGTGCTTTGCTTTTTGGGCATGAAAGGCTGGTTCCTCTAAGCTTCCAGTTCTCTCTTTTCGTTTTATACTGGAATGGCCAGATTGCTTTTGTCTTCAGGAGTTCCCACAGAGGCCCAAGTCAGATGAGGATCAGATGCTCTCAGGCTTTCTTCTAAGGTCTGGATCCCTCCAGGATAGATTTTGGCCTCAGGAATTTGGGGTTAGAGTAGCCTGGGAGTCGGGCCCAGTAAAGATACTGATCTAGGGCAGCTGGTGGCCATGCCACCCAGAGATGCAAAGGAAGATGGGGCGGAAGGCAGCCCCAAGGGCCCCTGTGGACTGTACTGAGGAGGTGGGTTGGTCTGGATGCAAAGTACCAGGAAGAGCAAAGGTCAGCCCCAGAGTCCAGGAAAGAGGCCCGTGGGTTGTGCAGACCCAGGGAGGCAGAGGGTGGTGAGGGCGGGCCAGTCCCAGAAGCAGTGCTCCTGGGGACCAGAGAAGGAACTGAATTGCTCTGGGTGCACAGGATCAGGAAGCAGTGGTGGTTCCCCAGGTGTCTGGGGTGCCAAGACAAGGAATGGGACAGGACCCAGGCTAGGATGAGAGACCAGTGGGGGAGATGGGAGGATGAGTGCGGCTAGGGGAGTCAAGGCACAGAGGCCAGGATAGACTTACCCCAGGGAGAGAGGCCTGCAGGTCAGAGAGAGGCCTGTAGGTTGGAGAGAGGCCTGCGAGTCTTGCAGGCCCTGCGAAGCAGAGGGAGATGAGGGCATGATCCATTCTTACAGCGTAGACAACGATTAGTATAGGATGTAAAAACCATCATGAAAATTCCAATCTTGAAAGTCTATGGCACATTCTCACCCATGAGATTAAACTCAAGTTTCAAAACATAACTTCTAAGCTTCCACATGTTTTTTTTCCTACATTTTTATTTTATAGTCTGTATTTGAAATAAAGACTAACTGCTTACACAACAGCTCTTATTTTTCTCCTTAATAAAACATTCTCATTACATTATATGCATTGAAGTTTTTTTTTTTTTTTTTTTTTTGAGAGAGAGAGTGTCTCCTTGTAGCCCCAGCTGTTCTGGAACTCACTATATAGACCACACTGGCCTTGAACTCACAAAGATCCGCCTGCCTCTGCCTCCCAAGTGCTGGATTAAAGACGTGTGCCACCATGTCCAGCACACTGAAGTTTTGGAGTCACAATTTAGTCCTTTGATAAACAGACCGTCAGAGGTAAAGAAAACAACATTATTCCAGAATTTGCTCAGAAAGAAAATCTTCTTCTATAGCCATAATATACTTCAAAACAAATTTATTAGATTTTTAGGTCAACTTCGCATGAAACTCTGCTCGATGGGTGTGACATGACACAAAAAGTTAATTTTTTTGTGGTTTTCTGTAGACTTTGGAAGTTCTAATTTACTTAGGTATGGGTTTTCCCAACAAAACAAATAACATCTAACATGCTGGCCCTCACAGACAAGGCTCTGTGTGCCGTAAGAGCGTCCTATAAGTAAATCTAATTATCCAGTTTCCAAATCTAGGCAAGTTTCTATAGGGTCCATTCACCCACTTATGTTGTGCTTTAGATCCAAAATAGTATGAAAAGCAATGGTCGTAACAGTAGCACTTGGCATCTATAGCTCATTGGAAACGTGCTCATGGTTAAATTGCATCCATTCCTCAGCTCTGTTTACAGAATATTGATATGCATACTGCATACATAGTCAGATCTTTTCCCAGGGTCACAAAACAACTGACTGCTAAATGCCAGCTAAATACCCAACTACCTGTGCTCCACAGCTGACTCACTGTGTCTAACTCTGAACTGTCTTCATGGTATACTGTTGTTGTACTAGGTAAATGTTGGGCTTAGCTCAAAGCCCTGTGCTTCTTAATTACATATTTTATATGATAAGTCAAAGAATTATAAATGTTTTGAAGATGAATGTTGCTGAATTATCTGCACCTTCCATAGCCTAAGAAACGTTCAATTTTTCTTTCAAAATTTGAGCTCATTTAAGATTTTTTAAATGAAGTGGGTTTTTTTGTTTGTTTGTTTTGTTTTGTTTTTTGTTTTGTTTTTTGGCCTTTTTGAGACAGGGTCTCCCTGTAGTCCCAGCTATCCTGGAACTCACTATGTAGACCAGGTTGGCCTTGAACTCTCAGTGATCTGCCTGCCTCTGCCTCCCAAGTGCTGGGATTAAAGGCATGTGCTATCCAAGAAAATCACTTTGACTTTACATGAAATACGTTTGTAGTCCCAGACATTAGGGAAAAGGAGAGGCAGAGAGTTCATAGGTTTTAATTCATCCTTGGAGACCTTAGTGAATCCAAGGCCAGTAGATTGAGCCACTTTAGGAGGCCTATCTAAAAACAAATGAAAACAAACATACAAACAAAGAAAATAAAACTATCTAAAAGAAGGGTAAGGATGTATAACCTTGGCAGAATGCCTGCCTGGTATACACAGGACTCTTGGTTCTGATCCCCTGTATAACAAAATAAATCACCATCATCAGCAAACACTTTAAAGATGTATTCATAAATGACATTAGAAAGCATAGTGTGTTTAGAATCAAGCAGAAGGAAGAACACCACAGTGATGACTAATGGTTCCTAATATTTACCATATCATTATTACAATAGTCCTCGGATGAAAAGAAAAAGACTCTCAGGATTGAACCAAGGTCCTTGCACATGCTAGGAAAGAGCTCTACCAATGAGCTGCATTCTCAGCCTATTATTCCAATCACTGACCTTGGGAAATTGAGGTTGACACCTTGTTTGTTTATACATCTTAGAAGAGGTGGAAATACATTTGAACCTCAGCAAGCCTATCATCAGAACCTGTGTTCCTCATCATTTGCCATATCAAAAACTGAGGAATTCCAGCCTACTCTTATATGATGCTTCAGGGTTTTTCCCAAACCTATTTCTTGTTTTACATACTCTTTAAATTAGATAAAGTAAATTCCTGTGTATTAGTCTCATAAAGACAGTTCAGCCATTCCCTGCACTCAATGTGCATACTCTCTGTCAACCACAAGAGGGCAGTAGTCATGTTTTCCAGGTGGGCTAATTCCAACCAGAAATGCTCCCTTCAGAACAAAGGCCAGTAACCACTTTCGACTCTGAATTTAAAATGTAAAACCTATTGAAAAATCTACAAAACAGCAAATATTTTGTGTGCGCCTTACAAAATAAATATATACTCCAATCCAAGATTTTATGATAGATTGGATAAGGGCTCTAGACACACCGTAATTTGGAAGGATAAAGCATTGTGAATTAAAGATGTAACATTACATGTTTAGAGAATGTTTCTGAACTTTTATTAATT